>NC_133325.1:793378971-793678971 GCF_042186555.1 Aquarana catesbeiana
ATGGCTATAGTAGCATATCATAGGTGTGTGGACAGGGTGTTCCACACCCCAATCACCCTGTGCAATGCTGATTTCTCCAGCTTCCTGGTGCCCCATCTCCCCCATCCTGCAGTGCTGCCAGCTTCCCTCCTCTCCTCTGCGCTCCTCTCACCTGGCTGCTACGGGGGATATTTCAGGATGTAGAGCAGGGGGAGCGGCTGGTGAATATTTCATTTACTGGCCCCTTCCTTTTCTGAACAAACACAGTGAGTGATCTGTATTGGTTGCTCCTGTGTTCATTCTTAACTGAAGCATAATAAACTATGGGGTTGATTTACTAAAGGCAAATCCACTTTGCAGTACAAGTGCACTTGGAAGTGCAGTCACTTTAGATCAGAGGGGAAGATCTGAAATTAGGGGAAGCTCTGATGATTTTTATCATCCAATCACGTACAAGCAAAAATGCTGTTTTTTTTTTTTTTTTCTTGCATGTCCCCCTCGGATCTACAGCGACTGCCCTTCCAAGTGCACTTGTAGTGCAAAGTGGATTTGCCTTTAGTAAATAAACCCCCCCTCTGTTTATTATGCTTCAGCTTGTGAATGAACAGGAAGCCGTTCAGCACAGAGCACTTTCCATTAGTTCACTGCCGAGTGCAGCTGAGGCTGCAGAGGAAGGGACTGGGGAAGCTTTGTCCTCAATCCCTCAAAAGTGAGATATCAGGAATCTGTTTAGACTCTAGGGGCCTCCTAAAAAGAAGGTAGTAAAAAAATTAAAAAAACATATTGTAAAAAACAAATTAAAAACCTAAAATTGTAAAAAATAATAAAAATAAAAACTACAGACACCCTCCCCTGCCCTACTGACACCGTCCTCTGCTCTGCTGATATACACACGTGTGTTTGTTCTTTGGGGTGCACACCCTAATGCAATAGGCTGCACATGCCAATGACACCCTCCATATATTTTAAGACCACATAGGCATAATATATACCCATGTAATAAATGAGATCTTCCTCTTGTTGCCCTTGATGTAAATACATTGTGTGACCACTAACAGCTTCCATATTTATGGGACCCAGTGGCAGGATATTGCTATCTGTTCTAGATTATCCACCACTGTATTATGAATGACTTGCATTTTTAAGTAGTTTTTCAAGCCTAGAATTATTTTTTTTAATGTGTGAAAAAAGAATACAAAACGGCTCTGGCAGCAATGGGATTAAACAGACCTCCTAATACATTCAATGTCAGCTCACAGCCAGCAGGTGGCGATATCTGTTTCTGCAGTCCACTTTGTAATTTTCCCTACAAGTAAGCCTATAATAAGGCTTACAGTGCATCCAGAAAGTAGTCACAGCACTTCACTTTTTCCACATTTTGTTATGTTACAACCTTATTCCAAAATGGATTAAATTCATTATTTTACTCAGAATTCTAGAAACAATACCCCAAAATGACAACATGAAAGAAGTTTAAAAAATTATACGAGAACCCCCTAACGAGGCTTTAAAGCAGCCAATGAAGTACAGTATCAATAGTTGAAAAAAATTTTGTTTTATTAGTACAAAAAATATAAATAACATATTATAAAAATCGCTGAGAATAAGTGCTGACTATTCGAGTCAGGACATGAACTGAATATGACATACAATTACAGTGAACAAAGCATACAATTAGAACAAATGCCAGGCACAATGCATTAAAGGGCAACCAAGGTTATCTCAAATGTTGGATTCTTAAAATGGGTGACAACAAATATTGCCTATAAATGAGGGCAATACAGTACGATATATGTGGAACAACAGAAGTTGTATACGTAAATCCTGACGCGTTTCAACCCTTCCTGGGTCTTCTTCAGAGGATGGTTGTCCACTGTGAAGAGGTCGACATGTGTCAAACGTAGCATCAAATCCAACAGTATCAAACTTATATATGTGTACCATCTACTGTAGTTGCCTAGATCATATAATTACCTATTACAGGAATTCTGACGTTTCCGCATTCAGTTTAAGCATTGTAGATTATTTTAGATGGTACAATTTCTCCTCTGCTCCCCTGTCTCCCCCGTGTCGGACCAACTCCCAAGGGAGCGGGCGGTGGGCCAAGTGTATCTTGCGAGGGATCACATCTATCAGCCCCCATATAGGAGGGGGAAGGAGAGGAACGGACAACCCGAACTGCACCCGAATGGGTACACGTTAATGCTAGAAGTAGAAAAATATTAAGTGTTAAATACTAAGGAGTGAGGGGTCAATTAATTGATCCACACAGATTTTGGTGAGGGATGGTTGAGGGGAGAGTGATGTGAAGGGGTGAGAAGTGGGGGTGTGTGTGGGGTAGGAAGAGGGTGTGTGGCAGAGAAAGGGAGATGTGTGAGGGCTGGAGTGAGAAAAAACCACATTGAACAAACGTGCACAATGCAATCATCAAACAGTGAAGGTGACAAACAATGTGAAAATGCAAGGGTGGTGTCGGAACTAATTACCTAATTCAGCGGAACTGAATAAAAGAACTGAAATGTTCTAGATACTGAAAAGTTAAAGTATAAGTAAATCATGACAAGGTCAGCAATGATTCAAAAGAACCAAGTCGCTAAAGAAATATCACAATCATTCCGTGTGTGCTTACCTGTATTTTCTGTCAGTCTGTATAGTCTGTCTCCAGGTTAAAAAGAATCCGATAAATGTCCCCTAAGGTTTCCCATATTTATGGGGAGTGCCAATTGGCTAACTCCCGTCAGGTGCAGGTATGCCCTGCGTCACTCCCTCCTCCCCCTCCATTGGGGGAAAGGAGCAGCACAGCTGTGCGCCCTGGTGTGATCCCCCTGGCATTCCGGAAAGGAAAAAACCTTCGGGCGTCCCCGTCGCTTCTGCTGCAACTGCGCAGGTGCCGCTACATCACACGTACGCGCCCTAGGGCGCGCGTGAGTGCGGCGTCCGGAAGGGATCAGGGATGCCGCTGGCAGGGAGAGAAGCGTCCCACTCAGGTGAGGCCACCTAGTGGGCGCATTTAGGAGACGCAGGGCCCAGGCGTCTCCTCTCTCACCCTGCCAGGAAGATGCAAAGGTGCACCCCCGCCACCAGAGGAGGAATACAGGCACTAGGGGAGGCAACGGGGAGCATAGAGCCATATTGCCCAGAATGTACTACTATGCGGAGATAATAATAAAACATGGCACAAACCATTTACATAACCTATTCAATGGTGCTGCACATGTGGTCTGTGTACCGTGGATTGATTGCTGGCTGGCCATATTAAATACATCGTACTCTGCATGGCATTATATACTTTGACATAATTGCACAGTTGTAAAGACATTGTTCTTTTACAACCTGTGCAAACAAATAGTACATATACAAGAGGAAAAATTACATAATACCAAGTATTAAAACAATAAAGAACTCCGAACTGCTGGAAGACTAGATTTCACTTGGGGGTAGGACAATACGAAGCACATGGTCCATTTTGTTAAATCCAATAACATACACATAAATATGCATCTCATACATATAGACATGGTGAGAAAAATAATAATAATGATAACTTTAGTAATTGTGCGTGGGGAAAACCAGGCAGCAGTATGCACAAAGCTAGAAGCGCTGATGAAAAAAATGTATTGTGGAAAATCCGCTAAGGTCAGCATGGGGAAAGGGGAAAAAAGAGGGGAGAAGGGGGAAAAAGGGGGGGGAAAGGGGGAAAAAAGTTATTGTGTCTTCCCCGATGAGAACCCCTGCAGAAAAGGGGCGAACGAAATTGATTCATTTAAACCTGGTGGAGAGGTGGCCTGTAACTGGAATATCCATCTCTGCTCTTTCTGCAGCAGAGACTTATTCCAGTAGCCACCTCTGTTGGGGATGTTTATTTTATAAAGGGCCACAAAAGTGACTCTGGGAACTCTATAATTGTGTGTAAAAATTACGTGCCTCCCAATAGGGAGGTACAGGTTCCCCACCTCCATGCTGTAAACATGTTGAAAAATGCGTTTCCAGAATTCCTGCCTGGTTTTCCCCACATAGTATGCACCACATTCACATTCCATCAAATATACTATTCCGCGAGTGCGGCAATTCACAAACTGTTTAGGTGTGAATGTGTTGCCATTGGGCAAAACAAAGATTTTATCCTGTTTAATGAGTGAACAATATGAGCAGTGTCCACAGGGGAAGGAACCCACTGCGGAACAGTGCTTGGATCTCTTAATATCGTTGGTGTATTCACTACGAACGAGCTTGTCACGTAGTGACATGGCTCTTTTGTACGTTATGGTGGGTTTGTCTTGAACAAATCCACGCAGCTTGGGGTCATCTGTGAGGATGCCCCAATAGCGCTCTATGATCTTTCTAATAGCCTGATGTTGTCGGGAATAACGCATGATAATCCGGGTGGGGTTGCGTTTAGAGCTTTGGGAAGGTTTGGGTTTGAAAAGTAGCTGGGATCTGGAATGTCCTATAGCCTGATTGTAAGCTTTTTTTAAGGCAAGATCTACTGTAACCTCTTGCTAACAGTCGATTTTGGAGCCCCTCTGCTTCTTTTATGAACAAAGCGTCACTGGAACAGTTGCGCCGAAGGTGCAAATACTGTCCATAGGGGATCGAGTTCTTCAATGGGATCGGATGAAAGCTATCAAAATGAAGGACCGTATTCCCAGCAGTTGTTTTGCGAAACAAAGTGCTGGAAAGGTGTCCCTCCGCAGTGGTCGAAACGGAGACATCTAGAAAGGTGACACTGTGGAGGTCATGGGTCATCGTGAACTTCAAATTACGGTCGTTCACATTGATTTTATTGAAAAATTCGAATAGTTTAGTCTCAGGTCCCTCCCAGACGATGAAGACGTCGTCGATATATCTCAGCCATTTCTTCCTTCCCTTCCCCCTTTTTCCTTCCCCTTTCCTCTTTCCTCCCTTGGTCTTCCTTTTCCTCCCACCCCTCCCCTTTTTCTTCCCCCCCCTCTCTCCCCTTTCCCCCCCTCCTTTTTCACCTTTTTTACCACTCTAATCCAACCTGTTTGGTCTTTCCCTTCCCCTCCCCCCCCCCTCATTTCACTCCATTTATTCACTGGTGGTTTGTCGGCACCTTTACCTGATTGCTTTTTACACATATTTTTATGTTACATGGGTATTGATTGGCAGTAGGGCATTTGCTATCCTCCACTTGTTTCATTCTCACATACACACTTTTGGTTTACTTTTTTCCTTTCCTTTTCACCTCCCCTCACATTCCCTTCCTTTCTTTCCTTCCCCCTTTTCTTCTTTTCCTCTTCCTTTTCCTTTCCCTTTCTAGCTTTCCCTCCCCTTTCTCCCTTTTCTTTAGCAATGCCCTCTGCACACCCATGTACCTACTATTCAACATTTTTATAGATCTCCATAGTTGGGGAATTTCCCAATCTGTGTGGATAAATTAATTGACCCCTCGCTCCTTAGTATTTAACACTTAATATTTTTCTACTTCTAGCATTAACATGTACCCATTCGGGTGGAGTTCGGGTCGTCCCTTCCTCTCCTTCCCCCTCCTATATGGGGGGCTGATAGATGTGATCCCTCGCAAGATACACTTGGCCCACCACCCGCTCCCTTGGGAGTTGGTCCGACACGGGGGAGACAGGGGAGCAGAGGAGAAATTGTACCATCTAAAATAATCTACAATGCTTAAACTGAATGCGGAAACGTCAGAATTCCTGTAATAGGTAATTATATAATCTAGGCAACTACAGTAGATGGTACACATATATAAGTTTGGTACTGTTGGATTTGATGCTACGTTTGACACATGTCGACCTCTTCACAGTGGACAACCATCCTCTGAAGAAGACCCAGGAAGGGTCGAAACGCGTCAGGATTCACGTATACAACTTCTGTTGTTCCACATATATCGTACTGTATTGCCCTCATTTATAGGCAATATTTGTTGTCACCCATTTTAAGAATCCAACATTTGAGATAACCTTGGTTGCCCTTTAATGCATTGTGCCTGGCATTTGTTCTAATTGTATGCTTTGTTCACTGTAATTGTATGTCATATTCAGTTCATGTCCTGACTCGAATAGTCAGCATTTATTCTCAGCGATTTTTATAATATGTTATTTATATTTTTTGTACTAATAAAACAAATTTTTTTTCAACTATTGATACTGTACTTCATTGGCTGCTTTAAAGCCCCGTTAGGGGGTTCTCGTATAATTTTTTGCACTTTATGGGGTGTGCGGCCCACCTGTCTACACTCATGTGAGTGTCTATGCTGTTTGTTTTGATTTTTGGTGGTTAAACACCTTCCCCGCCTCTCTGGCACTCGAGTCTAGACATGAACTGCGAACTGGTTTTCTAGGCGGTATATACAATCCTGGTATATGGTTCTTTTCTATTGTGTATTTCATTTTTTATGTTACTTGAACATCCACCCTAGCCATTAACAGATTGCAATTTTATATCGAAGATGAGTAAATTTACAGGGGCTGATTGGGCCAATCTAATGTCTCAGTATGAGAACTCCTTCGAACAGGGCGACCAAAAAACCCTGTCTATTACAACACTATTCCAAAAACTGACTAAGGTACTCAAGAGAAAATCTGCCCTCTTTTGGCATGTCAAGAGTTTTGGCAGATACCTCGAGGAACAAATCAATCCTTACGGACTACGTGTCCAAATCTTCCCAAATGTTGATTTAATAAGTGAGGAGTGTAGGGCTGAGTGGGAGGCCAATCTTAAGTCGTGCTCCAGGGAGATGATGTTGATCCTGTCCAGGGAGTACGGCAAACATATTGCCCTCCTAGATGGCATTATCAGCAAATTGGAACAAACATTGAGTCAACATGCCCAACACCCCCTTTTTGTTGAATCCCAAACTCGTTTGGAAGAAAATCTTTCAACCTTTAATAAAAACATTCTGCTTAATAAGGAAACGCAATTCTGGAGGGATAAACATGCTTTTTCGGAGGGGTATGCCTACAGATGGAGAAACCATGCGTTTCCATCTAATAACCAACCACGTCAGGAACCCAAGAACAAAAAGAATACTCAAATCTCGAAATTTCGGGGATCCTCGGATCCCGAATCCGAATGTAAGAATTCCTCCCAACGCAATCAAGTACGGAGTAAAGCACAACAGAAAAGAGATCGTAGTTTCAGGAATTCTCCTGAACACGACTCTAAGAAACGCGCGATGGATACTGTTTCTACACAAGCAGATCCTCATGATGCCCAACCAGGCCGTACTGCGATAAATGATTGCACTACAGAGGCGAGCAAGGTAACATCCCCCGAATTAAACAGCAACACCTTACCCACGCAGGAATTCCCCAAACACTCTACTCCCCCTGTCGGCTCTAACAAAGTAGCTTCACAAAAAGCTTTAAACTCCTCTTGGGGACCTGCGTCCCCACAAACCCACAAAACAGGCAAGGGTCTGGACCCCTTCGTGGTGCGGATACAACAAACCACCTAAGTGTGGTTAACCTATCCTCCACCAATTTGTTACCTAGTGAGATACAACTCTTGTCCTGTGGACTAACTTTCTGCCCGGAACTACATTTTGATGTCTTCGAAACAATCACTGACCTACAACTTTTTGCACGCAGGTTATTACTCAAATACCTGCATGCAAAGGATGACTCGGAAGGTGACGCTGTGGATGGGCCTCCTCTTAGCATGAAAGAATGCAGGGCCTTACGAGACTTAACTCTCCTTTATCAAGAAAACAACACAGTGGATTTAATAGACCAAATCGATCTGGACGCCTTACTGCAGGAGGTGGACAAATCGACTCCAAATCCCCTTATGATGTTTAAAAAGGCTACCACCACATTCCCTTCTTCAAGTATTAACCCCAACGTGGCAGTATTTTTAAGGCAAAACATTCGTGATATATGCAAATTATCACAAACTCAATCCAAACCGGCTAATCTTTCTGATGATGAAAACGCAGCCCTTCAAGGCCTCATAAAAAATCCCACAATTGTGATAAAACC
This sequence comes from Aquarana catesbeiana, assembly GCF_042186555.1. Classification (NCBI taxonomy): domain Eukaryota; kingdom Metazoa; phylum Chordata; class Amphibia; order Anura; family Ranidae; genus Aquarana; species Aquarana catesbeiana. Next base: position 793,386,912 of record NC_133325.1, read on the forward strand.
CTCAGACAAGGGGGGCAACGTAGTCGTCATGAATAATGACGACTATGTTTCAATGTGTCTGGACATATTAAAAAACAAAGAATGGTACAAAGTAATTTCAGCCCTCAACATTAATCAATATAATTCCAGCTTTTACAATATGATCGATCGTGCATTCCGTAGAGGGGAAATTACTAAAAATATCTATGAATTTGTCAGAACTCCACACCCCAAGGTAGCTACTTTCTATAGCCTACCCAAGATACATAAAAATCCGACGAAACCCACAGGCCGCCCCATTGTCTCCGGCAATGGAGACATATCTGAAAATCTAAGCTGTGTCATAGATGCACATTTGCAACCCCTTGTTCTGGCCTTGCCCTCCTTTGTCAAGGACACAATACAATTTCTACAACTCATTAGCGATTTGAGGCTACCTGAGAATGCGATTTTGGTGACCATAGACGTCGAGGTGTTGTACAGCAGCATTCCCCACTCCAAGGGTTTGGCTGCTGTGCAAAGGGCCTTGCAACAGTATTCTCAATATGACCCGGCCTTGGTTAGGTTCATTCTGAATGGGCTGCACTATATACTGCATCATAACCATTTTTGTTTTGACAACTCCCACTACCTCCAGGTACAGGGTGTGGCTATGGGGACCTGTTGTGCCCCCTCTTACGCCAACCTGTACCTGGGGGAGTGGGAGAAGTCACTCCTGGATGACGAGGACCTTGTCGAGGTATATCGACGACGTCTTCGTCGTCTGGGAGGGACCTGAGACTAAACTATTCAAATTTTTCAATAAAATCAATGTGAATGACCGTAATTTGAAGTTCACGATGACCCATGACCTCCACAGCATCACCTTTCTAGATGTCTCCGTTTCGACCACTGCGGAGGGACACCTTTCCAGCACTTTGTTTCGCAAAACAACTGCTGGGAATACGGTCCTTCATTTTGATAGCTTTCATCCGATCCCATTGAAGAACTCGATCCCCTATGGACAGTATTTGCGCCTTCGGCGCAACTGTTCCAGTGACGCTTTGTTCATAAAAGAAGCAGAGGGGCTCCAAAATCGACTGTTCGCAAGGGGTTACAGTAGATCTTGCCTTAAAAAAGCTTACAATCAGGCTATAGGACATTCCAGATCCCAGCTACTTTTCAAACCCAAACCTTCCCAAAGCTCTGAACGCAACCCCACCCGGATTATCATGCGTTATTCCCGACAACATCAGGCTATTAGAAAGATCATAGAGCGCTATTGGGGCATCCTCACAGACGACCCCAAGCTGCATGGATTTGTTCAAGACAAACCCACCATAACGTACAAAAGAGCCATGTCACTACGTGACAAGCTCGTTCGTAGTGAATACACCAACGATAATAAGAGATCCAAGCACTGTTCCGCAGTGGGTTCCTTCCCCTGTGGACACTGCTCATATTGTTCACTCATTAAACAGGATAAAATCTTTGTTTTGCCCAATGGCAACACATTCACACCTAAACAGTTTGTGAATTGCCGCACTCGCGGAATAGTATATTTGATGGAATGTGAATGTGGTGCATACTATGTGGGGAAAACCAGGCAGGAATTCTGGAAACGCATTTTTCAACATGTTTACAGCATGGAGGTGGGGAACCCGTACCTCCCTATTGGGAGGCACGTAATTTTTACACACAATTATAGAGTTCCCAGAGTCACTTTTGTGGCCCTTTATAAAATAAACATCCCCAACAGAGGTGGCGACTGGAATAAGTCTCTGCTGCAGAAATGGCACAGATGGATATTCCAGTTACAGGCCACCTCTCCACCAGGTTTAAATGAATCAATTTCGTTCGCCCCTTTTCTGCAGGGGTTCTCATCGGGGAAGACACAATAACTTTTTTTCCCCTTTCCCCATGCTGACCTTAGCGGATTTTCCACAATACATTTTTTTCATCAGCGCTTCTAGCTTTGTGCATACTGCTGCCTGGTTTTCCCCACGCACAATTACTAAAGTTATCATTATTATTATTTTTCTCACCATGTCTATATGTATGAGATGCATATTTATGTGTATGGTATTGGATTTAACAAAATGGACCATGTGCTTCGTATTGTTCTACCCCCAAGTGAAATCTAGTCTTCCAGCAGTTCGGAGTTCTTTATTGTTTTAATACTTGGTATTATGTAATTTTTCCTCTTGTATATGTACTATTTGATTGCGCAGGTTGTAAAAGAACAATGTCTTTACAACTGTGCAATTATGTCAAAGTATATAATGCCATGCAGAGTATGATGTATTTAATATGGCCAGCCAGCAATCAATCCACGGTACACAGACCACATGTGCAGCACCATTGAATAGGTTATGTAAATGGTTTGTGCCATGTTTTATTATTATCTCCGCATAGTAGTACATTCCGGGCAATATGGCTCTATGCTCCCCGTTACCTCCCCTAGTGCCTGTATTCCTCCTCTGGGGGCGGGGGTGCACCTTTGCATCTTCCTGGCAGGGTGAGAGAGGAGATGCCTGGGCCCTGCGTCTCCTAAATGCGCCCACTAGGTGGCCTCACCTGAGTGTGACGCTTCTCTCCCTGCCAGCGGCGTCCCGGATCCCTTCCGGATGCCGCCCTAGGGCGCGTACGTGTGACGTAGCGGCACCTGCGCAGTTGCGGCAGAAGCGACGGGGACGCCCGAAGGTTTCTTCCTTTCCGGAATGCCAGGGGGATCACACCAGGGCGCACAGCTGTGCTGCTCCTTTCCCCCAATAGAGGGGGAGGAGGGAGTGACGCAGGGCATACCTGCACCTGACGGGAGTTAGCCAATTGGCACTCCCCATAAATATGGGAAACCTTAGGGGACATTTATCAGATTCTTTTTAACCTGGAGACAGACTATACAGACTGACAGAAAATACTGGTAAGCACACACGGAATGATTGTGATATTTCTTTAGCGACTTGGTTCTTTTGAATCATTGCTGACCTTGTCATGATTTACTTATACTTTAACTTTTCAGTATCCAGAACATTTCAGTTCTTTTATTCAGTTCCGCTGAATTAGGTAATTAGTTCCGACACCACCCTTGCATTTTCACATTGTTTGTCACCTTCACTGTTTGATTGCATTGTGCACGTTTGTTCAATGTGGTTTTTTCTCACTCCAGCCCTCACACATCTCCCTTTCTCTGCCACACACCCTCTTCCTACCCCACACACACCCCCACTTCTCACCCCTTCACATCACTCTCCCCTCAACCATCCCCCACCAAAACCCCCCCTCCCCTTTTGGTTTACTTTTTTCCTTTCCTTTTCACCTCCCCTCACATTCCCTTCCTTTCTTTCCTTCCTTCCCCCTTTTCTTCTTTTCCTCTTCCTTTTCCTTTCCCTTTCTAGCTTTCCCTCCCCTTTCTCCCTTTTCTTTAGCAATGCCCTATGCACACCCATGTACCTACTATTCAACATTTTTATAGATCTCCATAGTTGGGGAATTTCCCAATCTGTATGGATCAATTAATTGACCCCTCGCTACTTAGTATTTAACACTTAATATTTTTCTATTTCTAGCATTAACGTGTACCCATTCGGGTGCAGTTCGGGTTGTCCCTTCCTCTCCTTCCCCCTCCTATATGGGGGGCTGATAGATGTGATCCCTCGCAAGATACACTTGGCCCACCGCCCGCTCCCTTGGGAGTTGGTCCGACACGGGGGAGACAGGGGAGCAGAGGAGAAATTGTACCATCTAAAATAATCTACAATGCTTAAACTGAATGCGGAAACATCAGAATTCCTGTAATAGGTAATTATATGATCTAGGCAACTACAGTAGATGGTACACATATATAAGTTTGGTACTGTTGGATTTGATGCTATGTTTGACACATGTCGACCTCTTCACAGTGGACAACCATCCTCTGAAGAAGACCCAGGAAGGGCCGAAACGCATCAGGATTTACGTATACAACTTCTGTCGTTCCACATATATCGTACTGTATTGCCCTCATTTATAGGCAATATTTGTTGTCACCCATTTTAAGAATCCAACATTTGAGATAACCTTGGCTGCCCTTTAATGCATTGTGCCTGGCATTTGTTCTAATTGTATGCTTTGTTCACTGTAATTGTATGTCATATTCAGTTCATGTCCTGACTCGAATAGTCAGCATTTATTCTCAGTGATTTTTATAATATGTTATTTATATTTTTTGTACTAATAAAACGAAATTTTTTTCAACTATTGATACTGTACTTCATTGGCTGCTTTAAAGCCCCGTTAGGGGGTTCTCATATAATTTTTTGCACTTTATGGTGTGTGCGGCCCACCTGTCTACACTCATGTGAGTGTCTATGCTGTTTTAAATGAAAGAAGTTTTTTTGAAATCTTTGTAAATGTGTTAAAAAGAAAAAAGAAAAAAATCCCATGTACATAAGTATCACTGCCTTTACTCAATACTTTGGTGAAGCTCCTTTGGCACCAATTACAGCCTCAAGTCTTTTTGAGTATGATGCTACAAGCTTGGTACACCTATTTTTGGACAGTTTCTCTCATTCTTCTTTGCAGGACCTCTCAAGCTCCATCGGGTTGAATGGGGAGTGTCGGTGCACAGCCATTTTCAGATCTCCCCAGAGATGTTCAATCAGGTTCAAGTCTGGGCTCTGGCTGGACCACTCAAGGACATTCACAGAGTTGTCCTGTAGCCACTCCTTTGTTATCTTGGCTGTGTGCTTAGGATCATTGTCCTGTTGGAAGATGGACCTTCATCCTAGTCTGAGGTCCAGAGTGCTTTGGAGCAGGTTTTCATCAAGGGTGTCTCTGTACATTGCTGAGTTAATCTTTCCCTATATTCCTGACTAGTCTCCCAGTTCCTGCCAATGAAAAACATCCCCACAACATGATGCTGCCACCATCATGCTTCACTGTAGGGATGGTATTGGCCAGACTTGCCATTCAGGCCAAAGAGTTTAATCTTTGTTTTATCAGACCAGAGAACTTTGTTTCAAGTGCCTTTTGGCAAACTCCAGGCAGGCTGTATTGTGCCTTTTACTGAGGAGTGGCTTTAGTCTCACCACTCTACCATAGAGGCCTGATTGGTGGAGTGCTGCAGAGATGGTTGTTCTTGTGGATGGTTCACCTCTCTCCACAGAGAAATACTGAGGCTCTGTCAGAGTGACCATCGGGTTCTTGGTTATCTCCCTGACTTCCCTTCTCCCCCGATCGCTCAGTTTGGCCAGGTGGTCCGCTCTAGGAAGATTCCTGGTGGTTTCAAACTTATTCCATTTACGGATGATGGAGGCCACTGTGCTCATTGGGACCTTCAATGCTGCAGACATTTTTCTGTACCCTTCCCCAGATCTGTGCCTCCATACAATCCTGTCTCGGAGGTCTACAGACAATTCCTTGGACTTTATGGCTTGGTTTGTGCTCTGACCTTATATAGACAGGTGTGTGCCTTTCCAAATCATGTTCAATCAACTGAATTTACCAGGGCCGATCCTAGGGTCACAGACGCCTGAGTGCAGAAATATTTCTAGCGCCCCCACGTGGGCATGGTCATCTTACCAACTCCTCCCTGTTACAAATGTTACTATGGCAATGACTCAAACACAGAGATGCTCCCCTAAGAAGTCTTCATTACCCTGGGATCCTCCTGTGATCATTTAACAATAAAGAAAATACAGGAAGAGGGTACACTAATGAGACCTGGAGGGGAGTCTCTCTGATGCACACAGAGAGGGCTTCTGTTAGAGTATCTGTTAGAAAGAGCCCCCAGACATAGTACAGGAGATGGTCAGAGACTGCAATCATAGTACAGGAGATGGTCAGAGACTGGAGATATAATACAGGAGATGGTCAGAGACTGAACATACAATACAGGAGATGGTCAGAGACTGCAGAAATAATACAGGAGATGGTCAGAGACTGCAGACATACTACAGGAGATGGTCAGAGACTGCAGACATGTTACAAGAGATGGTCAGAGACTGCAGACATGTTACAAGAGATGGTCAGAGACTGCAGACATGATACAAGAGATGGTCAGAGACTGCAGTTCCTATAGACGTTAGTAGATAATGGCCGATCGGCCCTCTCACCTGACCCAGCGATACAGCAACGGTTCCTCTGATCAGGAGTCAGCTCACTCTGAATTGCCCGTGGCGACTCTGCTGGGTAGAGCCCAGATCTGTATTATGGCAATGACTCCATTCCTTTCTCTGCCAGGGATGGCACTAGGCTGTGTGGATTTCCCTCTGGTGGTGCAGGGCAGCGGGGTTCTCTCTCTGATGGTGTTCCCTTAGCACTGTCCTCTCTCTCTGAAGTCCTGGGTGCACTTCCCTGAAAGATTTCCTGGGCTCCTGGCTCTCTCTCTCCCATTCATCTGAGCATGCTGTGTGGGCTGCAGTTTCCGTGTTACAGTGGGGCTGCCAGTCCTCGGGACTACATGTCCCACAATCTTCTTTGCTCCTTTTCTTTTTCTTCCCTGGCCAATATGAAGGCGGGGAAGAAACATAGTGCGCCACTCACTAGTACAGCAGCGTGCACGAGGCGTAGCGGGAGAGGGGAAATAAGAGCCCGCGGCTGCAGTGGCGTCACTAGGGTTGGTGTCACCCGGTGCGGTAAAACTTGGTGTCACCCCCCTCTACCAACTATAGTCGCCCCTCAGTACATACCCCCCTCCACTAAGTATAGACCCCCCTCCGTCAGTGCAGACCCCCCACTAAGTATAAACCCCTCCCTCAGTACAGACCCCCCATCAGTATAGACCCACCCAGGACAAACCCGACCCTCCATTAGTACAGACCCCTAGAACAAACCACCCCCCTCCATTAGTACAGACCCCCCCAGAACAAACCACCCCCCTCCATTAGTACAGACCCCCCCAGAACAAACCACCCCCCTACATAAGTACAGACCCCCAAGAACAAACCACTCCCCCTCCATTAGTACAGACCCCCCAGAACAAACCACCCCCCTCCATTAGTACAGACCCCCAAAACAAACCACCCCCTCCATTAGTACAGACCCCCAGACAAATCACCCCCCCTACATTAGTACAGACCCCCCAGAACAAACCACCCCCTCTATTAGTACAGACCCCCAATACAAACCACCCCCTCCATTAGTACAGACCCCCTGTCACGAAGATCCTGCCAGTAACTGGCATCCCAGGCACACGGGAACCCAGCCACGGGTCCCATTGCGCATGCGCGCGCGTTCACGGGTGCGGTCATGCACGGGCACGCGCACTCCCGCTGGTGTCAGGCGGGCTATTTAAACCTGCCTGTCACACTCCATCCCTGCTGTCTGCTCTACAGCGTTCTGTGAGTGTTACCTGATCTGATCTGTGTTTCCTGTTATCTGACCCGGCTTCCTGTTTGACGATCCTGCTATCTGCCTGCACCAGACTCTCTTGGCTTGCCTGACCATCCCTCTGCATTACCCCTGGTACCTCTGCTGTCCGAACGTTACTGACCACCGGCTTGTTGACCCTCCGCTGTGTTTCATCAGCTTTCAGTCTGCTATTACCTGCTGTAGTTCCTGGTTCCAGTCCAGCTTCCAGTCTGCTATTACCTGCTGTTGTTCCTGGTTCCAGTCCAGCGTTCCAGGCTACCTTCTGCTGTGTTCCAGCCCAGCGTTCCAGGCTATCTTCTGCTGTGTTCCAGTCCAGCGTTCCAGCCTACTACCTGCTGTTGTTCCTGGTTCCAGTCCAGCGTTTCAGGCTACCTTCTGCTGTGTTCCAGCCCAGCGGTCCAGGCTACCTTCTGCTGTGTTCCAGCCCAGCGTTCCAGGCTACCTTCTGCTGTGTTCCAGCCCAGCATTCCAGGCTACCTTCTGCTGTGTTCCAGCCCAGCGTTCCAGGCTACCTTCTGCTGTGTTCCAGTCCAGCGTTCCAGGCTATCTTCTGCTGTGTTCCAGTCCAGCGTTCCAGTCTATTACCTGCTGTTGTTCCTGGTTCCAGTCCAGTGTTCCAGGCTATCTTCTGCTGTTGTTCCAGTCCAGCGTTCCAGCCTACTACCTGCTGTTGTTCCTGGTTCCAGTCCAGCGTTTCAGGCTACCTTCTGCTGTGTTCCAGCCCAGCGGTCCAGGCTACCTTCTGCTGTGTTCCAGCCCAGCGTTCCAGGCTACCTTCTGCTGTGTTCCAGCCCAGCATTCCAGGCTACCTTCTGCTGTGTTCCAGCCCAGCGTTCCAGGCTACCTTCTGCTGTGTTCCAGTCCAGCGTTCCAGGCTATCTTCTGCTGTGTTCCAGTCCAGCGTTCCAGTCTATTACCTGCTGTTGTTCCTGGTTCCAGTCCAGTGTTCCAGGCTATCTTCTGCTGTTGTTCCAGTCCAGCTTCCAGTCTGCTATTACCTGCTGTTGTTCCTGGTTCCAGTCCCTGTCCTCAGTCTACTCCTCAGGCTACTGACTCCAGAGGGTGCCACCACTACTGGACTTTCAGCAACTGTTGATCCTGCCAGGCACCCATACCACTCTTCACTCCTGGCCCTCTGTCTCCATACCAGGTACGTGACACCCCCCCAGGACAAACCTCCCCCCTCCATTAGTACAGACCCCCAGAACAAACCACCTCCGTCCATTAGTACAGAACCCCCCAGGACAAACCACCCCCCCTCCATTAGTACAGACCCCCCAGGACAAACCACCCCCCTACATTAGTACAGACCCCCCCAGAACAAACCACCCCCCTGCATTAGTACAGACCCCCCCAGAACAAACCACCCCCTGCATTAGTACAGACCCCCCCAGAACAAACCACCCCCCTACATAAGTACAGACCCCCAAGAACAAACCACTCCCCCTCCATTAGTACAGACCCCCCCAGAACAAACCACCCCCCTCCATTAGTACAGACCCTCAAAACAAACCACCCCCTCCATTAGTACAGACCCCCCAGACAAATCACCCCCCCCCCTACATTAGTACAGACCCCCCAGAACAAACCACCCCCTATATTAGTACAGACCCCCCTGGACAAACTACCCCCCTACATTAGTACAGACCCCCAGGACAAACCAACCCCCCTCCCCCCCTCCATTAGTACAGACCCCCCCAGGACAAACCACCCCCCTACATTAGTACAGACCCCCCAGAACAAACCACCCCCCTACATTAGTACAGACCCCCCCAGAACAAACCACCCCCTACATTAGTACAGACCCCCCAGACAAACTACCCCCCTACATTAGTACAGACCCCCCAGAACAAACCACCTCCCCTACATTAGTACAGACCCCCAGGACAAATCAACCCCCAGGACAAACCACCCCCCTCCATTAGTACAGACCCCCAGGACAAACCACCCCCCTCCATTAGTACAGACCCCCCAGGACAAACCACCCCCCCTCCATTAGTACAGACCCCCCAGGACAAAGCACCCCCCTACATTAGTACAGACCCCCCCGGGACAAACCACCCCCCCTACATTAGTACAGAGCCCCCCAGAACAAACCACCCCCCCTACATTAGTACAGAGCCCCCCAGAACAAACCACCCCCCCTTAATTAGTACAGATGCTCCCAGGACAAACCACCCCCCTACATTAGTACAGACCCCCCAGAACAAACTACCCCCCTCCATTAGTACAGACCCCCCCGGACAAATCACCCCCCTACATTAGTACAGACCCCCAAGAACAAACCACCCCCCTCCATTAGTACGGACCCCCCCAGGACAAACCACCCCCCCATTAGTACAGACCCAGCAGAACAAACCACCCCCCTCAATTAGTACAACCCCCCAGGACAACCCCCCCTCCATTAGTACAGACCTCCCCAGGACAAACCACCCCCCCTCCATTAGTACAGACCCCCAGAACAAACCACCCCCCTCCATTAGTACAGACCCCCGGACAAATCACCCCCCCTACATTAGTACAGACCCCCCAGAACAAACCACCCCCCTCCATTAGTACAGACCTCCCCAGGACAAACCACCCCCCTCCATTAGTACAGACCCCCAGGACAAACCACCCCCCTCCATTAGTACAGACCCCCAGAACAAACCACCTCCGTCCATTAGTACAGAACCCCCCAGGACAAACCCCCTACATTAGTACAGACCCCCCCAGAACAAACCACCCCCCTGCATTAGTACAGACCCCCCCCAGAACAAACCACCCCCCTGCATTAGTACAGACCCCCAGAACAAACCACCCCCCTCCATTAGTACAGACCCCCAGGACAAACCACCCCCCTCCATTAGTACAGACCCCCAGAACAAACCACCTCTGTCCATTAGTACAGAACCCCCCAGGACAAACCACCCCCCCTCCATTAGTACAGACCCCCCAGGACAAACCACCCCCCTACATTAGTACAGACCCCCCCAGAACAAACCACCCCCCTGCATTAGTACAGACCCCCCCAGAACAAACCACCCCCCTGCATTAGTACAGACCCCCCTACATAAGTACAGACCCCCAAGAACAAACCACTCCCCCTCCATTAGTACAGACCCCCCCAGAACAAACCACCCCCCTCCATTAGTACAGACCCCCAAAACAAACCACCCCCTCCATTAGTACAGACCCCCCAGACAAATCCCCCCCCTACATTAGTACAGACCCCCCAGAACAAACCACCCCCTCCATTAGTACAGACCCCAATACAAACCACCCCCTCCATTAGTACAGACCCCCTGTCACGAAGATCCTGCCAGTAACCGGCATCCCAGGCGCACGGGAACCCGGCCACGGGTCCCATTGCGCATGCGCGCGCGTTCACGGGTGCGGTCACGCACGGGCACGCGCACTCCCGCTGGTGTCAGGCGGGCTATTTAAACCTGCCTGTCACACTCCATTCCTGCTATCTGCTCTACAGCGTTCTGTGAGTGTTACCTGATCTGATCTGTGTTTCCTGTTATCTGACCCGGCTTCCTGTTTGACGATCCTGCTATCTGCCTGCACCAGACTCTCTTGGCTTGCCTGACCATCCCTCTGCATTACCCCTGGTACCTCTGCTGTCCAAACGTTACTGACCACCGGCTTGTTGACCCTCCGCTGTGTTTCATCAGCTTTCAGTCTGCTATTACCTGCTGTTGTTCCTGGTTCCAGTCCAGCTTCCAGTCTGCTATTACCTGCTGTTGTTCCTGGTTCCAGTCCAGCGTTTCAGGCTACCTTCTGCTGTGTTCCAGCCCAGCGTTCCAGGCTATCTTCTGCTGTGTTCCAGTCCAGCGTTCCAGCCTACTACCTGCTGTTGTTCCTGGTTCCAGTCCAGCGTTCCAGGCTACCTTCTGCTGTGTTCCAGCCCAGTGTTCCAGTCTACTACCTGCTGTTGTTCCTGGTTCCAGTCCTGCGTTCCAGGCTACCTCCTGCTGTGTTCCAGCCCAGCGTTCCAGGCTATCTTCTGCTGTGTTCCAGTCCAGCGTTCCAGTCTATTACCTGCTGTTGTTCCTGGTTCCAGTCCAGTGTTCCAGGCTATCTTCTGCTGTTGTTCCAGTCCAGCTTCCAGTCTGCTATTACCTGCTGTTGTTCCTGGTTCCAGTCTTGCATTCCAGTCTCTGTCCTCAGTCTACTCCTCAGGCTACTGACTCCAGAGGGTGCCACCACTACTGGACTTTCAGCAACTGTTGATCCTGCCAGGCACCCATACCACTCTTCACTCCTGGCCCTCTGTCTCCATTCCAGGGGAACGGGAGCTGTAAGGGAGGTCTTTTCCTGCACTTCAGGCTCACAACCTACCAGGTACGTGACAGTAGCAGACAGCCATGTCTGAGCCTGAGCAGGGAACGTCTCCCATGGAGGAACTCTGTGCACACCTGGCAGGATTGACTGAAGCAGTCAAAAATCTGCAACAAGGATACACCAGACTGGAGGAACGAGTGTTAACCCTGTCTAACCCCATTGGGGCCCAGGGAGCTTCCTCTGCTCCTGCTCCTTCAGTTGGGCCTTCCTCAACGGTGGTGATGCTCCCTCCGGAACCTAAGGTTTCCACACCTGAACGTTTCTTTGGAAATCGCCATAAGTTCAGAGCCTTCCACAATTCCTGCAAACTATTTTTTGCTCTTCAGCCACGTACCTTTTCCCTGGAGGCTACAAAGGTGGGCTACGTGATTTCTCTGCTCTCTGGTGACCCCCAAACCTGGGCCCATCGCCTCTTAGAGCAAAAGGACATATCCCTGACCAACCTCTCCACTTTCTTTGACGCACTAGGCCAGTTATATGATGACCCCCAGCTATCTGTAACTGCAGAAGCAGCTCTAAATACCCTTCAACAAGGTCGCAGAGCGGCAGAGGATTATGTGGCTGAATTCAGGAAGTGGAGTGCGGATACTAACTGGAACGATGCGGCTCTCCGTTATCAATTTCGGTTGGGACTTTCTGATCCTCTGAAGGATGAACTGGCCAGGGTGGGTACACCACAGACTTTAAATGCTTTAATCGATCTAGCTATCCAGATCGATCGACGCCTACGAGAGCGCAGGTCGGAGAGAGCTATGGGGTCTTCTCGTCCAACTTGGGTTACCCCTAAGGTTCCCCATCACCCATCATCAACACCACCTACCTCCACGCTTAACTTACCTGAGCCAATGCAACTGGGTGTCTTGCGACCTTCACTCACCCCAGAGGAACGACAACGTCGTCGTGTAAATAACTTGTGCCTGTATTGTGGGGAACCCAGGCACTACATCAGGAACTGTCCTCTCAAACTCCGTAAGTGTTTATCCCTATCTACTGACTATGTGACATCTCTGGTTAAAAATACCACTCACCTTGCTCTTCCTCTTCTGCTACAGCTTCCAGGGGAGGATCTACAAATCACCGCCATTATTGATTCAGGAGCTTGCAGCTGTTTCATGGATTCTCGTTTTGCCATCCAACACCAAATACCCTTGTCACCTAAAGCCCATGGACTTTCTATCCATCTAGCTGATGGGACCGCTATCAAGTCTGGACCTGTCACCCAAGAGACTATGCCAATACCCGTTTTCATTTCCAACGTCCATCAGGAACAGCTGCGCCTGGACATTATCGCTTCACCCCTGTTCCCCATAATACTCGGCATGCCATGGTTACAGGCCCATAATCCGGACATAAATTGGATCACGGGTGAGGTGACCTTTCCCTCTCCTTACTGCCAGCAGTTTTGCAGAACCCAGAACATCCAGGAGAACTCCACTCTGTTATGCCTAGATACAGATCCTAGTCTGCATCAATCCATTCCTTCCGCCTATCATGATTTCCTGGACGTATTTAGTAAACAGAGGGCAGAGGTGTTACCCCCTCACCGGGCCTATGACTGTCCCATTGAGTTACTTCCTGGTGCTGAAATTCCTTTTGGAAGAATATTTCCCCTGACTGAGGTGGAGCAAGGGGCATTGAAGGAATACATTGACGAAAACCTCAAAAGAGGCTTCATTCGTCCATCCACGTCCCCCGCAGGTGCAGGCATCTTCTTTGTGCAGAAAAAAGATAAAACCCTCAGGCCGTGTGTGGATTACCGCGAACTAAACAAGATTACTGTGAAGAATCGGTACCCTCTCCCCTTAGTACCAGAGTTGTTTCAGAGACTGGGGACGGCTACCATATTCACCAAACTTGATCTCCGTGTCCTACAATTTAGTTTGTATCAGGGATGGAGACGAATGGAAGACCGCTTTTCGTACCCGTTATGGGCATTTTGAGTACCTCGTGATGCCTTTTGGCCTGTGTAATGCCCTTGCCACATTTCAATACTTTATTAATGATGTGTTACGTGACTTTCTAGACCTGTTTGTCATCGTCTATTTAGACGACATATTGATTTTCTCTTGTTCCCTTGAATCCCATCGCAGGCACGTCAGAAGTGTATTGGGGCGACTTCGACAACACGGTCTATATGCAAAGGCTGAAAAATGTGAATTCGAACAGGAAAGTATTCCATTTTTAGGGTTGGTCATCTCCAGTAAGGGCATTAAAATGGACCTCCAGAAGGTCACGGCTGTTCTAGATTGGCCAGTCCCGACTGATAAGAAAGGAATCCAGCGATTCGTTGGATTCGCTAATTTTTACCGCAAATTTATTAAGGGGTTCTCAGCTATCATTGCACCCATCACACAGCTTACCAAACAGGGTACACGCTTCCATTGGTCGGCCGAGGCTCAAAAGGCTTTTGAGACTCTCAAGGGCCTTTTTACCTCCGCCTCCGTACTGAAGCATCCAGATTCCTCTGCCATTTATTCTAGAAGTGGATGCATCTGAAATTGCTGTAGGAGCAGTATTATCCCAAAGACAGGGAACCAAAGTCCTGCTGCATCCTGTGGCTTTCTTTTCTCGTAAGTTATCCACGACAGAGAGAAATTATGATGTAGGTGACAGAGAGTTGTTGGCAATCAAGTCAGCATTGGAGGAGTGGCGCTATCTGTTGGAGGGTGCCGCTCATCCAGTTCTAATCTTTACAGATCATAAGAACCTGGAGTATTTGAGGTCTGCAAAGAGGTTGAAACCACATCAAGCCAGGTGGGCTCTCTTTTTCTCCAGGTTCTCCTTCCATGTCACTTACCGTCCTGGCTCCAAGAATACCAAACCTGACGCCCTGTCTAGGATGTTCCACAAACCTCAAGAGATTTCCCCTCCAGACACCATTTTGTCTCCAGGGAACATTCTTCTACTTCAGGGAAACCTGCTTTCCCAGATTAAACAGGCCTCCGCAGAAATAGAATCTTCCATTAAGACAGAACTCCAGGTTAAGGATGGGTTATTGTGGCATGAGAATAGGATCTTTATACCTGAAACACTACGAGTTCCAGTACTAGAGCTCTGTCACGATCATGCGCTGGCTGGGCATTTCGGTGTGGCTAAGACCACTGATTTGGTTCAGCGCACCTTCTGGTGGCCTCAGCTGCGCAAAGATTGTAAGGAGTTTGTAGAGTCCTGTACCACCTGCCTTAGGAACAAAGGGCACAAAACAAAGGCATGGGGTCTACTAAAACCCTTGCCTGTCCCAGATAGACCCTGGAAAATGCTCTCAATAGATTTTATTGTAGAACTACCCCCGGCCGGGGGCTTCACTTCAATCTTTGTCATAGTGGACCGGTTGTCGAAGATGGCGCACTTTGTCCCAATGAAGGGTACCCCTTCAGCTACAGAAACAGCACAAGCATTCATTAAAGAGATCGTCAGGCTCCATGGGGTACCAGTTAACATAGTTTCAGATCGAGGGGTACAATTTACCTCTCGATTCTGGAGGGCTTTGTGTAAAACCTTGGACATTGAACTCTCATTTTCATCGGCTTATCACCCCCAGACTAATGGGCAAACAGAAAGAACAAACCAGACCCTTGAACAATATTTGCGCTGTTTTTCTTCCTTTGCCCAAGATAATTGGATTGCTGTTTTACCATTGGCCGAATTCGCGTATAACAATTCTATTCATTCTGCTATCAAGCAAACTCCGTTTTTTGCGAATTATGGTTTACACCCCTCATTTTTACCAAACTTTCTTCCAGAATGCACAGTACCCGCAGTCCAGGAGAAATTGGATTTCTTTACCTCTAACAACCAAGTTTTACAGGACACCATGACCAGAACCCAGGAGTACAACAAAGCAACTTTCGATAAAAAGAGGCGAGGTGAGCTCTTACTTGCACCTGGGGATCAGGTATGGTTGTCCACCATAAACCTCAGGTTGGCCTGCCCTTCTAAGAAATTGGGTCCCAAATTTCTTGGACCATTCCCTGTTAAACGGAGAATTAATGAAGTTGCATATGAACTTGAACTCCCGGATTCACTAAAGGTACATCCAGTTTTTCACGTGTCCTTGCTTAAACCATCTATTACTAACCCATTTCCAGGTCGAAGTACGGATCCTCCTGATCCAATCCTGGTAGATGGGGAAGAGGAATTCGAGGTGGAGGCTATCATGGACCACAGGAAAAGAGGTAACCAAAATCAATTCTTAATAAAGTGGAAGGGGTTTGGCCCAGAGGAGAATTCTTGGGAACCAGAGGATAATATTCATGCTGAAGACCTGTTACAAGCCTTTAAAACAGCTCATCCAAAGAAATTTTTTCAAAGGGGCATCCGGAGGCTGCCCCTTGGGGGGGGCAATGTCACGAAGATCCTGCCAGTAACCGGCATCCCAGGCGCACGGGAACCCGGCCACAGGTCCCATTGCGCATGCGTGCGTGTTCACGGGTGCGGTCACGCACGGGCAGGCGCACGCGCACTCCCGCTGGTGTCAGGCGGGCTATTTAAACCTGCCTGTCACACTCCATCCCTGCTGTCTGCTCTACAGCGTTCTGTGAGTGTTACCTGATCTGATCTGTGTTTCCTGTTATCTGACCCGGCTTCCTGTTTGACGATCCTGCTATCTGCCTGCACCAGACTCTCTTGGCTTGCCTGACCATCCCTCTGCATTACCCTTGGTACCTCTGCTGTCCGAACGTTACTGACCACCGGCTTGTTGACCCTCCGCTGTGTTTCATCAGCTTTCAGTCTGCTATTACCTGAGTTGTTCCTGGTTCCAGTCCAGCTTCCAGTCTGCTATTACCTGTTGTTGTTCCTGGTTCCAGTCCAGCGTTCCAGGCTACCTTCTGCTGTGTTCCAGCCCAGCATTCCAGGCTATCTTCTGCTGTGTTCCAGCCCAGCGTTCCAGTCTACTACCTGCTGTTGTTCCTGGTTCCAGTCCTGCGTTCCAGGCTACCTCCTGCTGTGTTCCAGCCCAGCGTTCCAGGCTACCTTCTGCTGTGTTCCAGCCCAGCGTTCCAGGCTATCTTCTGCTGTGTTCCAGTCCAGCGTTCCAGTCTATTACCTGCTGTTGTTCCTGGTTCCAGTCCAGTGTTCCAGGCTATCTTCTGCTGTTGTTCCAGTCCAGCTTCCAGTCTGCTATTACCTGCTGTTGTTCCTGGTTCCAGTCCTGCATTCCAGTCTCTGTCCTCAGTCTACTCCTCAGGCTACTGACTCCAGAGGATGCCACCACTACTGGACTTTCAGCAACTGTTGATCCTGCCAGGCACCTATATCACTCTTCACTCCTGGCCCTCTGTCTCCATTCCAGGGGAACGGGAGTGGGAGCTGTAAGGGAGGTCTTTTCCTGCACTTCAGGCTCACAACCTACCAGGTACGTGACACCCCCCCAGGACAAACCTCCTCCCTCCATTAGTACAGACTGCCAGGACAAACCACCCCCCCTCCATTAGTAAAGACCCCCCAGGACAAACCACCCCCCCTACATTAGTACAGACCCCCCAGAACAAACCACCCCCTACATTAGTACAGACCCCCCAGAACAAACCACCCCCTATATTAGTACAGACCCCCCCTGGACAAACTACCCCCTACATTAGTACAGACCCCCCCTGGACAAACTACCCCCCTACATTAGTACAGACCCCCAGGACAAACCAACCCCCCTCCCCCCCTCCATTAGTACAGACCCCCCCAGAACAAACCACCCCCCTCCATTAGTACAGACCCCCAAAACAAACCACCCCCTCCATTAGTACAGACCCCCCAGGACAAACCTCCCCCCTCCATTAGTACAGACCCCCCAGGACAAACCACCCCCCCTCCATTAGTAAAGACCCCCCAGGACAAACCACCCCCCCTACATTAGTACAGACCCCCCAGAACAAACCACCCCCTACATTAGTACAGACCCCCCAGGACAAACCACCCCCATACATTAGTACAGACCCCCCAGAACAAACCACCCCCCTACATTAGTACAGACCCCCCAGAACAAACCACCCCCTACATTAGTACAGACCCCCAGACAAACTACCCCCCTACATTAGTACAGACCCCCCAGAACAAACCACCCCCCTACATTAGTACAGACCCCCCCAGAACAAACCACCCCCTACATTAGTACAGACCCCCCAGACAAACTACCCCCTACATTAGTACAGACCCCCCAGAACAAACCACCCCCCTACATTAGTACAGACCCCCAGGACAAATCAACCCCCTCCATTAGTATAGACCCCAGGACAAACCACCCCCCTCCATTAGTACAGACCCCAGGACAAACCACCCCCCCTACATTAGTACAGACCCCCAGAACAAACCACGCCCCTACATTAGACAGACCCCCCAGAACAAACAACCCCCCTACATTAGTACAGACTCCCCAGAACAAACCACCCCCCTACATTAGTATAGACCCCCCAGGACAAACCAACCCCCTCCATTAGTACAGACCCCCCAGGACAAACCACCCCCTCCATTAGTATATACCCCCAGGACAAACCCCTCCATTAGTATAAACCCCCCAGGACAACCCCCCCATTAGTATAAACCCCCCAGGACAACCCCCCTACATTAGTATAGACCCCCCAGGACAACCCCCCTCCATTAGTACAGACCCCCAGACAACCCCCCCTACATTAGTACAGACCCCCGAAGAACAAGCCACCCCCCTCCATTAGTACAGACCCCCAGGACAAATCACCCCCCCCTCCATTAGTGCAGACCCCCCCAGGACAAACCTCCCCCCTCCATTAGTACAGACCGCCAGGACAAACCACCCCCCTCCATTAGTACAGACCCCCAGGACAAACCACCCCCCCTCCATTAGTAAAGACCCCCCAGGACAAACCACCCCCCTCCATTAGTACAGACCCCCCAGAACAAACCACCCCCCTACATTAGTACAGACCCCGAGAACAAACCACCCCCCCTACATTAGTACAGACCCCCCAGAACAAACCACCCCCTACATTAGTACAGATCCCCCCAGAACAAACCACCCCCCTATATTAGTACAGACCCCCCTGGACAAACTACCCCCCTACATTAGTACAGACCCCCAGGACAAACCAACCCCCTCCGTTAGTATAGACCCCCCAGGACAAACCACCCCCCCTACATTAGTACAGACCCCCAGAACAAACCACGCCCCTACATTAGACAGACCCCCCAGAACAAACAACCCCCCTACATTAGTACAGACTCCCCAGAACAAACCACCCCCCTACATTAGTACAGACCCCCAGGACAAACCAACCCCCTCCATTAGTATAGACCCCCCAGGACAAACCAACCCCCTCCATTAGTACAGACCCCCAGGACAAACCACCCCCCTCCATTAGTATATACCCCCAGGACAAACCCCTCCATTAGTATAAACCCCCCAGGACAACCCCCCTACATTAGTATAGACCCCCCAGACAAACCCCCCCTACATTAGTACAGACCCCCCAGAACAAGCCACCCCCCTCCATTAGTACAGACCCCCAGGACAAATCACCCCCCTCCATTAGTACAGACCCCCCAGAACAAACCACCCCCCTCCATTAGTACAGACCCCCAGGACAAACCACCCCCTCCATTAGTACAGACCCCCCAGGACAAACCACCCCCCTACATTAGTACAGACCCCCCCAGAACAAATCACCCCCCTATATTAGTGCAGACCCCCCCAGAACAAACCACCCCCCCTACATTAGTACAGACCCCCCCGGACAAACCACCCTCCCTACATTAGTACAGACCCGGACAAACCCCCCTCCATTAGTATAGACCCCCCTAGGACAAACACCCCTCCATTAAGCTAATTAAAAAACACCCGGGCGGCAGCTGGAGAGGAGAGGACAGTATGCAGCCGCCCGGGTGGAAGAATAGAGCGTGTCAGGCTTGGGCAGCAGGCCTGAGTTACACACAGGAGGTAGAGAACTGGAACACGTTGGGCATGGACCGCCCCCCCAGTGATGTCACTGCGCGGCTGGTCTCTCTGCACACAGAGACACAGCCCGCTCTGATCTCCAGCTGTTACCACTCTCCTCCTCTGACGGGAGGGGGGATGGACTTGGGCAAGAAACACAGCGGCGGTGACCGGCGGAGAGAGACGTCTACGGACAAGGAGAGGAGGAGGGAGGGGAGCACTCTGGCGCCTCAGCGCCTCCACCTCTGTGGCGCCCGGGTGCACTGTACCCCGTGCACCCCACTCAGGATCGGCCCTGGAATTTACCCACAGGTGGACTCCAATCAAGTTGTAGAAACATCTCAAGGATTATCAGTGGAAACAGGATGTACCTGAGCTCAATTCTGAGAGTCATGGCAAAGGCTGTGAAGAGCTATGTAAATGTGATTTTTTTTGGTTTTTTTTATAAATTTGCAAAGATTTCAAACAAACTTCTGTCACGTTGCCATTATGGGGGATTGTGTGAAGAATTTTGAGAAAAATAATGAATTTAATCCATTTTGGAGTAAGGCTGTAATATAACAAAATGTAGAAAAAGTGAAGCGTTGTGATTACTTTCCTGTATTGTAGATAAATTAATATCTCCTAAACGGCACTGTTTATAAGATATTCACACTGGATGCAGCCGGTGAAGTAAACGGCACATGTGCTCTGAACATCACATACCATGCCGGACCTTCAGAACTTTGCGTCGGAGCCGAGAGTGACATCATCATGGCTCCGGCCACTCATACAGCCGGAGACTGCGAACCTGGAAGAAAGAGTGCACCAGTGACAGCGCACCACTGGAGGGCCTCATTCTAAGTTAAGTATTTCATAATGTGCTAGTATGCGATGCACATTATGCAATTGCATTACAGCCAGGTGTTTTTTTTAATGCAGTGGTTTACTACTGCTTTAATATGAGTATAATAGTATAACATAGGGAGAGGGAATGTCACTCACCGGATATATGATGAAAGCCCCCAATAATACTATGACAACAACGACACCAGCAGCACTAAGACCAACACGAAGATACCACTTTCTAGGGGATTCAGAATCTGAGACAGAAAATACAATGTAAAATATATTAGCTTTAAAAGAAATGATAAATATACAATGTATCAGTTTGTATGGTCGGTGGTCATGTGACATCTCACCTGTATAATCCTCCATCAGGAGAGCAGAGAAGAGACAACATGACACAGAATAGTAACATTGTGTCACATTCCCACTATGACCCCCCAGAGAAGAGGAGACAGGACCCCAATCTATAACACCCCCATACATGGAATATAACATGACCCCCCATAGTCACCAATACCTTCTGTTTTCAGCATTCTGATGAACATCTCATCTTTGATCAGCCGGTATTCCCGGATCTCCTCACTGACCGGGTTTGTGATCCTGACCCAGAATCTCCTCTCGGCGTCGCCTCTCTGCACACTGGGGATAATCAGCGTCCTATTGTCATCTATCAGCCGGTATCTTTCAGGGAGAGGCTCCCCGTCCACCTCCCAGGTCACAGCGCTCTCTTCTCCAGAGAACTGGACACTCACAGCCGTGTCCTCACCAAGCTGGCCCCCGGTATTGGTGAGGTTGGAGATGAGAACTGGATCTGGAATGATCAGGAGAAGGAAGGTCACCATCAGTCATAGCTCACCAGCACAGAGCAAATACATATAATAGAGTGCTAGCTCTTGTACCCACAATGATTAGTTATGTGATCTGCCAGCAATACTAGGGTGACAACATTTCCAAACTGCCTTATAGGGACACCCTCCAGCATGCACTGGTCAGCGACATCACAAGGGGGCGGTGTCACCAGGTGGCCCTGCCCCTTACTTATTTCGCTTACAATGCAGTCGGTGGGTGGCCATGCTCAAGAGCAGAGCTGGCTTTATAGGCAACTTTAGTGCCTTAGATAGAAAAAGCATTTGTTTAATGTATGTTAGCCTATCATTGCAGTTGCAGGCAGCCACTTAGATTTAAAGAGTGTAATTGTTCTTTCAATGTTAGGCTAACATACATTAACCCTTCAATACCGGGCACTTTCGCCCCTTCCTGCCCAGGACAATTTTCATCTTTCAGCGCTGTCACACTTTGAATGACAATTGCGCGGTCATACTACACTGTATCCAAAATAAATTTTTATCATTTTCATACCACAAATAGAGATTTCTTTTGGTGGTATTTGATCACCACTGGGGGTTTTATTTTTTTGCTACACAAACTAAAAAGACCGAAACAAAAAAAAACAAAAAACTTTTCCCTAGTTTCTGTCATAAAATTTTGTTTTCTCCTTCATTGATGGGCACTGATGAGTTGGCACTGATAGGCATTGATGAGGAGGCACTGATATTTAGCATTGATGGGCAATGATAGGTGGCACTGATGGGAACCAATAGGCAGCACTGATATGCATCACTGATGGGTGGCACTGTTGGGCACTGACAGATGGCACTGATGGACACCAATAGCACTGTTGGGCAGCACTGATGATGAGGTACTGACAGGTGTTACTGCTGGGCACTGTGGTGGGCACTGAGAGATTTTTCTGAGGGGGCACTGACTGGCAGCTGTTGGGCACTGATAGGCAGGTGATGAGCACATTTGATGGGGGCTGTGCTGATAACCAATGTGCTGATTATCAGCGAAGACCCCCCCTGACAGGGAGAGCCGCTGATCGGCTCTCCCTGTCAGTGGGAACCAACATTTCTTAGTGAGGTTGGTTATTGTCCAGTCTAAAACCTGGTACTGGCTGAAAAAACAAAACAAAAACAAAAAACCTGACAGATCAATGTACTAACACAGTCGATGTTAGTACAGTGATCTCCTCGCTGTGCTATTGTGTTCTGATATCGGACTCCCCCCCAGAAGACAGCTGTCAGTGCTCTCTGCCATTAGTCTGCCTATCACAGGGTGGTGCACTGTAATAGCCAATCTTACTGGGCAGGTGCAAAGGGCGCCATCTTGTGGAAGGAAGCACACTCACTGATTTTTTGTTAACCCAGGATAGTAGACAAGAGAAGCGGTACTATGCAGAGTCCATACATACAGAACGTACCTAGAGAATGAGGGACATGACAGGGAAGCAGTGTCGGCAGTGGGCCACAGCAAAAAAAGTGGGTGTGGCCAAACATGATAGGAGGAGGGTCTTAAGGGATGTGGTTAAACAAAACCTGGGCTTCCTTGTACCTATAAAATATGCTGAGGCCGAGTCTTCCATAATTGCTGTTGTGTTAGCCTGTTAGGCCCTGACTGTTCACATGTAGCGATTTGGGATCGTGCGCAGAATTGCTGTGATTCTGTCTGCAATTCCAAATCACACTGCAATGCTGGCAAAACGCAGCACACGTGTTTGTGTTCCATTCATTTTTAGTGGTACCAAAATGTGGTGTGGTTTTGGATGCTTGTGCGATAAATCGCTCAACAATCACAGGAAAAAGACATCACATTGTGGTGTCAGTAAAAATGAATGGACCACAAATACATGGGCCGCGTTTTGCCAGCATTGCAGTGTGATTTGGAATTGGGGTGCGGTGGCGGGCAGAATCACAGCAATATTCTGCCCACAATCCCAAATCGCTACATGTTCCTAACAGGAGAACACAACAGCAATTATGGAAGACTCAGTCCATCACCAACTTTGCCAGCAGTGGCCACAATCTCAGATACCAGTAGAATGACTGGAATAAATACTGCAGCCCTGCAGTTCTAAGCTAGCCTGACTGAGGAGAACACAAGG
Organism: Aquarana catesbeiana; assembly: GCF_042186555.1. Lineage (NCBI taxonomy): Eukaryota > Metazoa > Chordata > Amphibia > Anura > Ranidae > Aquarana > Aquarana catesbeiana. The sequence goes on from NC_133325.1 coordinate 793,410,221, forward strand.
GAAAGAGGGACACACCTAGTGACCCGGGGTGGACTAGATCAACGGCCAGCACCAGCATCTCAGAACATCATCCACATCCATGTCAATGTGGCAGGCTGGTGGCTAACAGCACCCTTGAGGGTCCAGCTCCTCACCCAAGTGGCACTGCAAGGAGGCGGAGCCAATGGAAATGGAGTGGACCGGTGGGAGGGTAGGCGCCGGTCCCTCCCACTCTGCTCAGTGCTTCTTCCTGTCCTGGTGGCTGAGGCTGGACAAGTCAAGAAGACATGATCTCATATAAAGGAGCCTGGAGGCACCGAGGTGTGAAGGTAGAGCAGCGAGAGCCAGGACCCTCTTTAAAATTAAATGGATCCTGAGAAAACATTTTCCAAATCAGTTTACTGCGGAAGATCAGGCAGCGAATGTGATTGGTTGCCAGAGTTTACAGTGTATCATTAATGCTCACTGACTGTTTGCCAGTGGTTACAGCACACATTACGGCTCACTGATTAGTTGCTAGAGGTTACTGAACATCAATACTGCTCACTGATTGGCTTCTAGGGATGAACCAAACACCCCCCTGTTCGGTTCGTACCAGAACTTGCGAACAGGCAAAACATTTGTTTGAACACGCGAACACCGTTAAAGTCTATGGGACACGAACATGAATAATCAAAAGTGCTAATTTTAAAGACTTATATGCAAGTTATTGTCATAAAAAGTGTTTGGGGACCTGGGTCCTGCCCCAGGGGACACGTATCAATGCAAAAAAAAGTTTTAAAAACGGACGTTTTTTCAGGAGCAGTGATTTTAATAATGCTTAAAGTGAAACAATAAAAGTGTAATATTCCTTTAAATTTCATACCTGGGGGTGTCTATAGTATGCCTGTAAAGGGGCACATGTTTCCCGTGTTTAGAACAGTCTGTCAGCAAAATGACATTTCAAAGGAAAAAAAAGTCATTCAAAACTACTCGTGGCTATTAATGAATTGCTGGTCCGACAATACACATAAAAGTTCAACGATAAAAACGGCATGGGAATTCCCCACAGGGGAACCCCGAACCAAAATTAAAAAAAAATGACATGGGGGTCCCCCTCAAAATCTATACCAGACCCTTCAGGTTTGGTATGGATTTTAAGGGGAACCCCGTGCCAAAATTAAAAAAAAAAAATGGTGTGGGGTCCGCCCCAAAAATCCATACCAGACCCTTATCCAAGTACGCAACCTGGCAGGCTGCAGGAAAAGAGGGGGGATGAGAGAGCGCCCCCCCTCCTGAACCGTACCAGGCCACATGCCCCCAACATTGGGAGGGTGCTTTGGGGTAGCACCCATGGCCGGTGGTTGTGGGGGTCTGTGGGCGGGGGGCTTATCGGAATCTGGAAGCCCCCTTTAACAAGGGGACCCCCAGATCCCGGCCCTTCCCCCTGTGTGAAATGGTAAGGGGGTACAAAAGTACCCCTACCATTTCACAAAACAACTGTCAAAAATGTTAAAAATGACAAGTGACAGTTTTTGACAATTCCTTTATTTAAATGCTTCTTCTTACTTCTATCTTCTATCTTCCTTCGGTTTCTTCCTCCATCTTCTTCTTCTGTTACGTAACGGGTGACCCTGCCCCCTCTGATGTCACAGGGAATGCCACAGAGAAGTCCCCGTCAAGTCCCCGTGCGTCAGAGGGGGGCAGGGTCACCAGGTGGCCCCACCCTCCATTATTTAAGAACCGTCAGAAGAGGAGAAGCGTCACACAGCGGGAGCCTCCCACCACGCCATCATGGATGCGGAGCAGCCCGAGGAGAAGAAGGGAAGAAGATGCCGCGGAGGAGATGCCGGGCGAGAACACCGGAGGAAGAACAAGAACAAGAAGAAGGAGTTAGAAACCGAAGGAAGATAGAAGAAAGAAGAAGCATTTAAATAAAGGAATTGTCAAAAACTGTCTTTTTTAACATTTTTGACAGTTTTTTTGTGAAATGGTAGGGTACCCCCTTACCATTTCACACAGGGGGAAGGCCAGAATTTGGGGGTCCCCTTGTTAAAGGGGATTCCAGATTCCGATAAGCCCACTGCCCGCAGACCCCCACAACCACCAGGCAAGGGTTGTGGGGATGAGGCCCTTGTCCCCATCAACATGGGGGCAAGGTGTTTTGGGGGCTACCCCAAAGCACCCTCCCAATGTTGAGGACATGTGGCCTAGTACAGTTCAGGAGGGGGGGCTCTCCCATCCCCCCTCTTTTCCTGCGGCCTGCCAGGTTGCGTGCTCAGATAAGGGTCTGGTATGGATTTTTGGGTGGACCCCACGCCATTTTTTAAAAAAATTTTGGCACGGGGTCCCCTTTAAAATCCATACCAGACCGGAATGACGGAGGAAATGGGAGGTGAAGACGTGAGAATGTAGCGTCCATCACGGAGGGAGGGATCCCAGTGTGCCAGCAAGACGCCGCCTCGAGGAACGCTCTGTGAAGCCGCCGGTATTCACAGCACAACGGGAGGAGATCTTCAGCCTGTCAGCGGGGAAGATGACAGCCACATGAAAAAGTATACCTCCAGAGAAACAGCTTAGGACACCGAGGAGCGGCCGGAGCAGGAAGAAAAATGTGAACCGTGAGTGATCTGTGAAACAGTTGCAAGCCCCGGCATCCCGTCCCCCCCCTCCTCGTCTCCCCTGCCTCCTGAGCGGCTAGTTAGAGGATTTATTGTCTGCAGTAGTCCTCAGCCATAAACACCGGAGGAATCAAAGGAAGTTATCTGAGACACAGAACCTGAAAGAGTGGAGAGGGTAAGATGTGGATGGATGAGAAAGATATGGATTAACAGCATGTGAGGTGAAAATATTGAAGGGCAGAAGCCAAGTGTATTATGGAGATACTGAAGTTTTAACTCTGAGTGAAAATAACTTAACTGAGCATCACTGAGAAAACTGGTAATGTGACTAAAGGTCAAGGGATTGTGTTTAAAAATGCCAGGGAAACAAAGGAATATATGTGACCATCAGCATCATTAGTGTTGCCAGCATAAAGTATTTGAGATGTGGATACTGAAGGAATATATATTGGCTTAAAAGATAAATGGTTAAAGTCTGTTATAAAATCGGTATCAGAGCTGAGGTGGGGGAGGGGCAGAAGAAAGAGGGAGAACCTCGATCAGAAAGAGCCAACAAACCACCAGAAGTATAACACCTAAAAAAAAATAACCAGCTGGGAAAACATCTAAATTACCATAAAACACAATAGGACTGACATATGGGGTACCCCTAGATAGGGGTAAACCCTGGAACAACTCATACCTATCATCTCCACTGCCCACCCTCATAAACTTCTTTTGGTCCCTCCTTTTCCAGTCAGACATATTTCTCCCCCCTAATTAAGGGAGAGCAAGGAATCAAGGCTGGGTAAACGGATAAGAGGGATAAAAAAGGTAAAGATGAGTAAAAGCACAAATAAAACAAGAAGAGGCGCCCCTAAATCCCCAAAAGATAAACCAGGGGTCAGTACATTGAAACATTACATGACACAAGGAGCCAGCCCAAGAATTACGGAAGTGGAGAGGCAGGGGAAGCGAAGGTGGAAAATAAAAAAGGGACGGATAAGAAGGCGGGTGAGACCCCAGAACACTCCAGGGAAGATTTTACATCAGAAGGGGAGCTGGAATGTAGTCGGATAGAGGGGAGACCATCTGAGTCTCCCCCCCCACAAAAGGAGAGATGAGTGAGATGTTATTGAGACTAGAAAAGTCGATTAAAACAGATATCAACATGATGAGAGGAGATCTGGGAAGCCTCCTGGACAGGGTAGAAGAAACAGAAAAAACAGTAGAAAAGCAAAAGAAAGAACTGGAAACCCTTAAACAGCAAATGAAAACAGCACAACAAACCCAGAAGGAAATCCTTTATAAACTGGAAGACCAGGAAAATAGAAATAGAAGACACAATATAAGGTTACGATCAGTCCCAGAAAAAGAGGGAGAAGATCTGAGGAAAATGTGCTCAATAGTGCTGGGCCCCCTTATAGATAAAAAGGATGAAGAACCCCTAAGAATAGAAAGAATACATCGAGTCGGACACCGACGAAACCCAGAAGAGAGACCACGGGACATTATTATTAGATTTAGATTCTATGAGGACAAGTTGGAGATTTGGGGAAAATTAAGGGGAAAACCACCCTTGACATATGAAGGAGCGGAGTTACAGGTGTATGTCGATCTGTCCCAAGAAACCCTGACAAGAAGAAGCTATCTCAAACCCCTCTTAGAAAAAATGAGACAACAAAACATTAGATACAGCTGGGGGTTCCCAGCCTGCCTGATAGGATACAAAGAGGGGAGATCAGTGAAATTGCGCTTCCCCGAAGACCTGGAAGGGTTCTGTAGAAAACTAGACTTACAGATACCAGACATACCGGGCTGGATGGGGGGGACTGGGGGGGACTGGGGGGGGGGGAAGGGGAAAAAAAAAGGGGAAGCTTTCTGATTAGGGGAGAGGGGAGGAGGAATATTAAAATATAGGGCACGCAGATCACGTGAAATAGAGGATGGCGGGTCAACACTCCTTCAAATTTTCAATCTAAGGAAGGGGTGAGAGGGTACACTGGGTCCCATACCTTGGGACAAATGGGTTTGTTAGACGCCTTGAGTTTCGGGGCGCCGAACAAACTAGGGGCCCATATGGGGCCAGGTGGGGAGAGGAGGGGGAGGGTAGATGTGTGGGGATGGAGGGAGGAAGGGGAATGGGGAGGAGGGGGGTACATTGTGCAAATGCCTTGATAGAAATAGGGATAGATCGAGATAGGCTAGAGGTACAAAAGGTAGCAAGTCTAGAAAAATGACAACATTTAAATTCTTATCCTATAATGTAAAAGGGTTAAATTCAAACTTGAAAAGACACAAAATCTTGAAGGAATTACAGACCTATGGGGCAGAGGTGGTGTCCCTACAGGAGACCCATTTAACATATGAATCAAATATTAGACTAAGGTCGAGAGAATTCCCGAACTGGTATTACGGAGATGCAATATCAAAAAGAGCAAAGGAAGTGGCGATAGGGTTGGCAAAAGGGGTTCACTTTAAATTAGGAGGTATGATGCAGGACCCAGAGGGGAGATTCCTATTCATCAAAGGAATACTTGGGGAAATAGAATGCACCCTAGCCAATATATATGCCCCAAATAAAAACCCAACAAAATTCTTGAAGGACACATTAGAAAAATTAATGGATTTCAGGAAGGGGGAACTAATAGTAATGGGTGATCTTAATATGTGCTTAGACCCAGAGATCGATAGTACGTCCGGGGCACAGGGGACGAATAACGGTCAGATGAGGAAGATAAAACAGGAATTGCATAAAAATCAACTGGTAGATATATGGAGGGTTATGAATGGTAAAACACGAGATTACACGTTTTACTCCCCTGTGCACCGGACGTACTCTAGGATCGACTATATTTTAGTAGACCATAGACTTTTAGACAGGATAGTGGGTTCAAAAATAGGAATCATCACAATATCAGACCATGCCCCGATTGAGATGGAGATGCAGATATCTAGGACTCAAGGAAGGCAGTCATTATGGAGAATAAATGAAGACCTATTACAAAACGAAGATATCTTCAAAAAAGGTAGAGAGAGAGTTAAAACATTACTTTGCAACAAATGAAACAGGAGATATATCGGGGTCGGTGATATGGGAAGCACATAAAGTTTACATAAGGGGAATAATAATACAAGAGGGAGCAAGGAGAAAGAAGGAAAGGAAAAATAAAATGGGAAATCTTATAAAAGAAATTCTCAATTTAGAACAAGAACATAAAAAACACAGAGGACACCACCAAACAACATACCTAGCATTGGTAAATAAACGAGATGAACTAAAAAAGTTGATGGAACAAGAAACAAAGGAAAAATTCAACCAGATAGCTAAAGAAAGATATTTGTGGGGAAATAAGGCGGGAAAACACCTAGCTAGAGTGCTTAGGAAAAAAAAAGCCCTAAACTTTATAGGAAAGATACAGGATAAACAGGGGAAGATGGTATATGAAACCAAAGAGATAGGTGAAGTATTTAAAAACTACTATAGTGAGCTATATACGGGGGAGACGAACGGAGGCCAGATAAGTGATGAAATTAAAAACAGGAAGATAAAAGGAATTCTTAAAGTTAGCCAAATTAACCAAGATTACAGAAAACTCTAGAGAGGTCCTGGAGAAACCAATAACAGAGGAGGAGATATATAGAGCAATAGCGGACAGTGCACAGGGGAAAAGCCCAGGTCCGGATGGGTTCACCACATATTATTATAAGAAATTTAAAGATATACTATTACCGAAAATGTGTAAGTACACGAATGGGTTGGGAAGCGAGTTTGAACTAAGTAGTGAGGCGCTTTTCGCCACAATTACCGTGATCCCAAAAGAGGCTAAAGATGGGACTACAGACCGATATCATTGCTTAACGTTGACACAAAAATATACTCAAAGGTATTAGCTATGAGGATGAAAGAATTAATGAATGGGGTGATCCATCCGGACCAAGTGGGCTTTATAGCAGGAAGGGAGGGAAGAGATAATGGGGTGAGAACCCTATTACTGCTCCAGAAGAGAAGGGAGGAGGGACTCCCAGGTCTGCTCCTGTCAAGTGATGCCGAGAAGGCATTTGACAGGGTAGACTGGGAGTTCCTGTTTCAAACCCTAGAAACAATAGGAGTAGGCCCAAAGATGGTAGGAAGGATTAAAACACTCTACAGAAAACCCAAGGCGGCCATTAATATCAACGGAACCCTGTCATCACCCTTCGAAATGAAGAGGGGGACAAGACAGGGATGTCCCCTATCCCTCCTTCTCTTCGTGTTGGCTCTAGAACCTCTACTTGCAACAATTAGAAATAACCCTAACATCGAGGGATTTAAGGTGGGAGAAGAAGAGCACAAATTGGCCGCATTCGCGGACGACGTGCTCTTTTATATAAGTAACCCTGGAAATACAATGCCAAGATTGGTTAAAATATTAGAAAAATATGGCGAAATAACAAATTTTAAGATTAATATGGGGAAATCGGAAATTTTGAAGATAAATGTGAGTAAAGTAGAGGAGGAAAAACTGAAGAGAGATTTCCAATTCCGTTGGAAAAAAGAGATCAAATACTTGGGAATAAGGCTCGCGAACTCTCCGGAAAAGATATACAGGAAAAACTATATCCCTCTCTTGGATGAAATAAAGAGGGAAGGGAAAAAGCTCCAGACAAAACCTCTCTCATGGGTGGGGTGTATTAACGCCATAAAAATGATCCTCCTCCCAAAGATCATGTACAAATTCCAAATGTTACCTATTAGACTGCCACAGGAATATATTAGAAAGTTGAAATCAATAATATCTAACATAATATGGAAAAATAAAAGACCAAGAATATCTTTAAAGACCTTAAAAAAAGATAAAAGATAAAGGGGGCCTCGCGGTCCCGGATATCCTAAAGTATTATAAAGCAATAATTTTATCAAGAGCAATAGAATGGGCTAGGGATAACCAAGAAAAAAGATGGGTGAACATAGAAAAATTTTATAGTAAAACACGTTTAGGATCTATTATTTGGAATCCTCCGAACCACAGAATGGTAGATGAGAACACGCACTGTTTGACAAAAAAAGTTTTAAAGATATGGGATGTAGTATATAAGCAATTAGATAAGGTTTACAATTCTCCCCTGATAGAATTAAAGGAGAATGAATATTTTGCACCAGGGAAAAGAAATATAGGTGGGAATTGGATAAAAAAAGATAAAGTACAACTTAGAGAAATACTTAAAAAAGGGAAAATTGTCACAATTATAGAGTTGAAACAAAACACTGACACATGGGTGATAGATGAATGGAGATACATGCAATTAGACCGCTTCGTGAAAAATCTACCTCAACCGATAAGATCAGGAGAAAATTTGACAGCTTTAGAAAAATGATGTACTTCGGAAAATCCATATCAGACCTAAAGGATCTGGTATAGATTTTGAGGGGGACCCCACGCCATTTTTTTTATTTTGGCCGGGGTTCCCCTTAATATCCATACCAGACCTGAAGGGCCTGGTATGGAATTTAGGGGGACCCCCACGTCATTTTTTTAAAAAATTTTGGTTCGGGTTCCCCTGTGGGGAATTCCGATGTCGTTTTTATCAATGAACTTTTATGTGTATTGTCGGACCGGCAATTCATTAATAGCCGCGAGTAGTTTTAAATGACTTTTTTCCTTTGAAATGTCATTTTGCTGTCAGACTGTTCTAAACACGGGAAACATGCGCCCCTTTACAGGCATACTATAGACACCCCCCAGGTACGAAATTTAAAGGAATATTACATTTTTATTGTTTCACTTTAAGCATTATTAAAATCACTGCTCCTGAAAAAATGGCTGTTTTTAATGCATCGATCCATGTCCCCTGGGGCAGGACCCAGGTCCCCAAACACTTTTTATGACAATACCATGCATATAAGCCTTTAAAATTAGCACTTTTGATTTCTCCCATAGACTTTTAAAGGGTGTTCCGCGGCTTACGAATTTGCCGCGAACACCCCAAATTGTTCGCCGTTCGGCGAACTGCCGATGTTCGAGTCGAACATGAGTTCGACTCGAACTCGAAGCTCATCCCTATTGGCTGCTATAGGTTACTGCACATTACTGCTTATCATTACCGCTCACTGATTGGTTGCTAGAGATTACAGCAGTGTGACAAAATACCAGCCCTCCTGGGATACAGCTGAAAAACAGATTCTGTTGAGCATGCCACAGAGAGTAGTGGGCATGACCAGATTGGGTATAAGAATGGCCTAAGCCCCGTTCACATTGGAGCAACTTGTGCGATTTGACCTGTCAAATTGCATGACAAGTCACACGCTATTGCTGGCAATGGCCATGTTCAAATGCCGCACCGATTTGAAAAAGTAGTTCCTGTACTACTTTTGGGGATTTCAGGTGCGACTTGCCTGCCCCAGTAGAAGACTTTAGTAGAAACACGTCAGTCCAGCACGTCCTTGCCTTCCACATTGCTTTTTATCCATTTGTGATCACTTTTTACTATTTTATCCTACATTTCATTGTAAGATACATTTTATTACAATAAACCATTTTTTGGTTGACCTGCGCCATATGGAGCCTCTTTTTTCTCCCTGTTTTATATCTGGGCACTGTTGATTATCCAATTATAAACATCACCTTTTAGATTGGTCCGGTTGTCGAGTGTTCTGGAGTCGCAAACCAGCTAGCGAGTGGCCTGGAGTCGTAGACTCGTGGATAAAACTCAACTTGGCATCCTCACACCATTAGGAACCCAGCATTATGAGCCTGTTTGATGCACTGCCGTACGGTATGTGCGTCCATCACATTTGGTAAGATTACCCAACTGCATCTTTGTGAAATTTCTCTGAAGTGTCCTTAAGTGCATGCAACTGTTCATGTAACTACACGTTTCAACTCCAGGTGGAGATTGAGAAGAAAGAACTTTTTCACTCTCACTCACTTTTTCACATCCGGGTGAACATTGAGACTTCTGTGTTTATTTTTGCCATATGATTCACTGTACATTTATGTGTGTAATATCCTATTTTTATTTTTGCACTTCAACAGTTTGTTTCCAGGCTGTTTCGAGTCACTATATGTTTTTCTCAGTTTTTTGAGATAGACCTTTTCAGCGCTAGAGTGTGTATTAGCAGAAAGACCTACCTGGTCAGCGGGCTCCCAGAGGTCTTGGGGTGGGGCTTTCACGGCAGTGGGCGGGGCTTTCTGTGGTAGGGGGCGGGGCTGTCAGATGTACAGGAGAGGCACTCTCAGCACTCCCTCTCTGCTCCGAGCCTCCGAGCACATACAGGCTACATGGGGCGGGCAGGGCAGGGTCAGAGCATCAATGGAGCTCCTGGCCCCACCCCTCCCTGCTGACAGAGCCTCCCTCAGACCAAGCCGAGCCCAACAGCCCCGGCTGGTGCACCCCGGTGGTCAGACGATGTAACAGAAGCCTCAGGCAGCACACAACAACAGCGTGTGTGTGTCAGTGTGGTGATGCAGTTGAAGCACACATAACATTACTACTTCTTCACTGATACTCTGGGGGGGTTTAACCCCCAAACCCCCCTTTATCTATGTCCCTGATTGTCATCTATCAGCCGGTATGTTTAAGGGAGAGGCTCCCCATCCCCCTCTCAGGTCACAGTGCCCTCTTCTCCAGAGAACTGGACGCTCACAGCCATCTCCTCACCCAGCCAGCCCCTGGTACTGGTGATGTTGGAGATGAGAACCGGATCTGGAGAAGGACAATCACCATCAGGCACAGGTCACCAACCCAGATCCCACATACATTGAATAGATTGCTAGCTCTTGTACACACCCGGTTCACTAATTTCCCATCCTATAGTTAAAGTGCTTCTCTAATTCACTGCAATTTAATAGTCTTTAGACATGGTGGCGGCATTAGCTTTCTTTTTTCAGCCCCCCATAGATTACATGGGGGATGTTGAGACTGGTAGTTTACAGAAAGAAGATAAGGTCGCTAGTGATTTCTGTTCAGCTTACAGTAAATGACAAGGAAACTCCACTTCCTGCACTTGCTGAAAATGTTCATAGCTTGAAAAAAACAACAACAAAGAAAGGGAGGCACCTTATTTAACCGGTTCAATACAGGGCAATTTCACCCCCTTCCTTCCCAGGCCAATTTTTAGTTTTCAGCGCTGTCGCACTTTAAACGTCAATTGCGCAGTCTGCAACGTTGTACCCCAAAAAAATTGACGTCCTTTTTTCCCCACAAATAGAGCTTTCTTTTGGTGGTATTTGATCGCCTCTGCGGTTTTTATTCTTTGCGCTATAAACAAAAGAAGAGCGACAATTTTGAAAAAAAACACAATATTTTTTACTTTTTGCTATAATAAATATCCCATTTTTTTTTTTAAAAACAAATTTTTTCCTCAGTTTCGGCAGATACGTATTCTTCTACATATGTTTGGTAAAAAAAAAACGCAATAAGCGTATATTGATTGGTTTGCGCAAAAGTTATAGCATCTACAAAATACGGGATAGATTTATGGCATTTTTAAAAAAATATATATTTATTTATTTTTTAGCGGCGATCACTATTTTTTTTCGTGACTGCGACATTATGGCGGACACATCGGACACTTTTGACACATTTTTGGGACCATTCACATTTATACAGCGATCAATGCTATAAAATTGCATTGATTACTGTGTAAATGTGACAGGCAGTGAAGGGGTTAACCACTAGGGGGCGGGGAGGGGTTAATATGTTTCCTAGGGAATGATTCTAACTGAAGGGGATGCTCAAGGGGAGGAGACCAATCGGTGTTCCTCCGTTCTGGGAACACAGATCGCTCTCCTCAGAGCTGACAGGCTGTGGATCTGTGTGTTTACACACACAGATCCACGGTCCGGCCCGGTTAACGGGCAATCGCGGGTGCCCGGCGGACATCGCGGCTGCCGGGCACACGCACCGGGTCCCGAGCAACGCGCCCCCCCATCCCAGGACGTCATATGACTATAGGCGGGTAGTGAAGTGGTTAAGGACCAATAAGAGCATCATAGGCTATTTCATGGGTACAGGAGGTTCCCAGCTGACCCGTGGGGCCTGGTGCTAAATATTTTTTTGGGGGGAGCAGTAAAATAACTACCCCCCCACAAGGGGAGGATGGAAAGCTGCAAGCAACCCCCTCACTGTGCGGGAGATGGATGGTGGATGGGAAGGCAGCAATCATGACAAGCACAACCCCCAAGACTCCCTGAACAATCGGGTCTCAGGACCCACTTCCAGATTGTCTGGGAGGAGAGTCAGGAAGACAATAGTGAATATTAATTCATCAATGTGATACAACTGGGTGGGCTCAGGGGTGCAGTGCTCTCCCTCCTGAGCCCACCCTTTAAGCCAATTTAGAGCTTCAGGCTCTAATCATGTGCTAAAAAAAAAATAAAACCCCATTGAAATCCTCATGGATTAGGGGGCGGTGCCTCTGTGCCCTGTATGGATGGGCCTCCACTGCAGCTAACACCTCCCAGATGACATAACCAGAAGTGGAAGTGCCCAATACTGGAAGCCGAGGAGAAAACAGGACCATGAAATGGAAAAAAGGGAAGAGGAGTGATCCAGGCAGAGAGGGGGCAATAGGTAAGTTCTATATGATAGTGGGGAGGGGGTGTAGAGATCAGTAAGGGGGGGAGAGATGAGGAGGACAGAATGGCCTGTTGGGCTTATGTCTCCCCTGGCACTGGAGAAAGTGGATAGGGATGAGCCAAACACCCCCCGGTTCGGTTCGCACCAGAACCTGCGAACGGACCGAAAATTCGCACGAACGTTAGAACCCCATTGACGTCTATGGGACTCGAACGTTCAAAATCAAAAGTGCTCATTTTAAAGGCTAATTTGCATGGTATTGTCCTAAAAAGGGTTTGGGGACCCGGGTCCTACCCCAGGGGACATGTATCAATGCAAAAAAAAACTTTTAAAAATGGCCGTTTTTCGGGAGCAGTGATTTTAACCACTTGAGCCCCGGACCATTATGCTGCCTAAGGACCAGAGGTCTTTTTCCAATTTGGCACTGCGTCGCTTTAATTGCTAATTGCGCGGTCATGCAATGCTGTACCCAAACGAAATTTGCGTCCTTTTCTTCCCACAAATAGAGCTTTCTTTTGATGGTATTTGATCACCTCTGCGGTTTTTATTTTTTGCGCTATAAACGGAAAAAGACCGAAAATTTTGAAAAAAAATGATATTTTCTACTTTTTGTTATAAAAAAAATCCAATAAACTCAATTTTAGTCATACATTTAGGCCAAAATGTATTCGGCCACACGTCTTTGGTAAAAATAATGTCAATAAGCGTATATTTATTGGTTTGCGCAAAAGTTATAGCGTCTACAAACTAGGGTACATTTTCTGGAATTTACACAGCTTTTAGTTTATGACTGCCTATGTCATTTCTTGAGGTGCTAAAATGGCAGGGCAGTACAAAAACCCCCCAAATGACCCCATTTTGGAAAGTAGACACCCCAAGGAAATTGCTGAGAGGCATGTTGAACCCATTGAATATTTATTTTTTTTGTCCCAAGTGATTGAATAATGACAAAAAAAAAAATATTTACAAAAAGTTGTCACTAAATGATATATTGCTCACACAGGCCATGGGCATATGTGGAATTGCACCCCAAAATACATTTAGCTGCTTCTACTGAGTACGGGGATACCACATGTGTGGGACTTTTTGGGAGCCTAGCCGCGTACGGGGCCCCAAAAACCAAGCACCTCCTTCATGATTTCTAAGGGCGTAAATTTTTGATTTCACTCCTCACTACCTATCAAAGTTTTGAAGGCCATAAAATGCCAAGATGGCACAAAACCCCCCAAATGACCCCATTTTGGAAAGTAGACACCCCAAGCTATTTGCTGAGAGGCATGTTGAGTCCATGGAATATTTTATTTTTTGACACAAGTTGCGGGAAAGTGACAATTTTTTTTTTTTTGCACAAAGTTGTCACTAAATGATATATTTCTCACACAGGCCATGGGCATATGTGGAATTGCACACCAAAATACATTTAGCTGCTTCTCCTGAGTATGGGGATACCACATGTGTGGGACTTTTTGGGAGCCTAGCCGCATACGGGGCCCCGAAAACCAATCACCGCCTTCAGGATTTCTAAGGGCGCAAAGTTGTGATTTCACTCCTCACTACCTATCACAGTTTCGAAGGCCATAAAATGCCAAGACAGCACAAAACCCCCAAAAATGACCCCATTTTGGAAAGTAGACACCCCAAGCTATTTGCTGAGAGGCATGGTGAGTATTTTGCAGCTCTCATTTGTTTTTGAAAATGAAGAAAGGCAAGAAAAATGTATTTTTTTTTTCTTTTTTCAATTTTCAAAAGTTTGTGACAAAAAGTGAGGTCTGCAAAATACTCACTATACCTCTCAGCAAATAGCTTGGGGTGTCTATTTTCCAAAATGGGGTCATTTGGGGGGGTTGTGCCATCTGGGCATTCCATGGCCTCCGAAACTGTGATAGGCAGTGAAGAGTGAAATCAAAAATTTACGCCTTTAGAAAGCCTGAAGGCGGTGCTTGGTTTTCGGGGTCCCGTGCGTGGTTAGGCTCCCAAAAAGTCTCACACATGTGGTATCCCCGTACTCAGGAGAAGCAACAGAATGTATTTTGGGGTGTAATTTCACATATTCCCATGGCATGTTTGAGCAATATATCATTTAGTGACAACTTTCTGCAAAAAAATTGTCTCTTTCCCGCAACTTGTGTCACAATATAAAATATTCCATGGACTCGACATGCCTCTCAGCAAATAGCTTGGGGTGTCTACTTTCCAAAATGGGGTCATTTGGGGGGGTTTGAACTGTCCTGGCATTTTATGCACAACATTTAGAAGCTTATGTCACACATCACCCACTCTTCTAACCACTTGAAGACAAAGCCCTTTCTGACACTTTTTGATTACACGAAAAAATTATTTTTTTTTGCAAGAAAATTACTTTGAACCCCCAAACATTATATATTTTTTTAAAGCAAATGCCCTACAGATTAAAATGGTGGGTGTTTCATTTTTTTTTTCACACAGTATTTGTGCAGCGATTTTTCAAACACATTTTTTGGGGAAAAAACACACTTTTTTAAATTTTAATGCACTAAAACACACTATATTGCCCAAATGTTTGATGAAATAAAAAAGATGATCTCAGACCGAGTACATGGATACCAAACATGACATGCTTTAAAATTGCGCACAAACGTGCAGTGGCGACAAAATAAATACATTTTTAAAAGCCTTTAAAAGCCTTTACAGGTTACCACTTTAGATTTACAGAGGAGGTCTACTGCTAAAATTACTGCCCTCGATCTGACCTTCGCGGTGATACCTCACATGCATGGTGCAATTGCTGTTTACATTTGACGCCAGACCGACGCTTGCGTTCGCCTTCGCGCGAGAGCAGGGGGGACAGGGATGCTTTTTTTTTTTTTTTTCTTCTTTATTATTTTTTTGCTTTTTTATCTTATTTTTAAACTGTTCCTTTCATTTTTATTTTTTTTAAATTAATTTTATTGTTATCTCAGGGAATGTATATATCCCCTATGATAGCAATAGGTAGTGACAGGTACTCTTTTTAAAAAAAATTGGGGTCTATTAGATACTAGATCTCTCCTCTGCCCTCAAAGCATCTGACCACACCAAGATCGGTGTGATAAAATGCTTTCCCAATTTCCCAATGGCGCTGTTTACATCCGGCGAAATCTAAGTCATGAAATGCTCGTAGCTTCCTTTTTCTTAGGCCATAGAGATGTTTGGAGCCATTCTAGTCTCTGATCAGCTCTATGGTCAGCTGGCTGAATCACCGGCTGCATTTTCAGGTTCCCTGTTGGGACAGGAGAGCCAGAGAAAAACATGGAAGACGGTGGGGGGGGGGGCATTCCCTCCCACTGCTTGCAAAAGCAGTCTAGAGGCTAATTAGCCGCTAGGATTGCTTTTACATGAAAGCCGACCGCTGGCTGAAAAGAATGATACCAAGATGATACCTAAACCTGCAGGCATCATTCTGGTATAACCACTCAAACTCCAGCAACATACCAGTACGTTGCTGGTCCTTGTTGGGCATATATTGTAAACTTTTTTTTCATGCAGCCTGTGGGCTGAACGAAAAAAAGATATTGATCGGTGGGTATGCCCACCATTAGAACACCTCCCTTCATCCACCCACTTCTAATGATGGGCATACATGCACCATTTATATATGCCGAAGCATGGGGGCATCCTCCCGCAAAAGGCAGGAGCAAATCGCTCCTCCACCCACTGCTGCCCCCACGCTTCGACATATATGCTGAAGTATGTAACTGTGGTGGTGAAATCACCTCCGACAGTGCTGGAGTCACGGCTTTATATATCGTGGGAGCAAACGCTGTTGCTGTCAAGATAAATAAATCCGCGCTGCAACTGAATGGCGTACCTGCTAAGCAAATGATGGTTAACAATAAAACAAAGTAACATTACAGTATAATAGTAAGACTTACCATACCTGCAAAGCAAATACAAAAAAAATAGTAAAAAATAAAACATTTAACGCAACCTGTGCCTAAAATATATATATGCCGAAGCATGGGGGCATCCTCCCGCAAAAAGCAGGAGCAAATCGCTCCTCCACCCACTGCTGCCCCCACGCTTCGGCATATATGCTGAAGTATGTAACTGTGGTGGTGAAATCACCTCCGACAGCTCTGGAGTCACGGCTTTATATATCGTGGGAGCAAACGCTGTTGCTGTCAAGATAAATAAATCCGCGCTACAACTGAATGGCGTACCTGAAAACAATAAAATGGTTACCAACAAAACACAGTAAACAGTAAAGTATAAAAAAATTGCATATCTGAAAAGCAAACATGGTAAAACATAATAACAATAAAACATTGCAGAATAGAATAGAGTAAAAAAGAGAACAATAGAGAGAGAATAGAGAGAGAGAGAGAGAGAGAGAGAGAGAACAATAAAACAACAACTATTTTTGTTTTTTTATTTTATTTTTTTTTGTGTTTTTATTTTTTTATTTTATTTATTTTTTTTACACTTTTTTTAGTAACTTTTAACTTTTGTAACTGGTTCCAGGTTTGGGTCTCTCAAAATGCAATGGCATCTTGGGAGACCCTGTGAAAGTGTGTCCTAGTCTGTGCAGTGCTGAACCCTATGCTAATACTCAACTAGTGTATGGTAGCGTTCAAAGCATTCACCCATGCAAAGACCAGGATTGCCAGGACAGAGGGGACAATAACACCAGGTGTCACGCCTAAATCCACGCTTGCTGCAGACACGACATCTTTTTTGGGGGGCTCCTTGGGTAGGGGTACACGGGAGGGCATAAAGAAAATGCCTCTCATGCAGCCGGCTTACTGCATTTGGTTGGGGAAGGTGAGGTGGAGCACCGTCTGGATACAGAAGGGCTCTGACGATCTCTTCCTGGAATTTAAGGAAGGATCCAGTCCGTCCTGAAGCTCTGTATAGCACATGAGCGTTCAGCAAAGCCAATTGAAATAAATAAACAGACACTTTTTTGTACCAGCGTGTGGCCTTACGGGCAACTAGGTACGGCGCCAACAACTGGTCGTTGAGGTCCACCCCTCCCATATTAAGGTTATATTCGTGAACACAGAGGGGTTTCTCCACAACACCAGTCGCCGTAGTAATTTGGGTCATCGTGTCTGCATGAAGGGAGGTGAGAACGAAAACATTCTTCTTATCCCTCCACTTCATAGCGAGCAAATTATACTTCAAGCAGGCTCTCTCCCCCAGCCTAAGACGGGACTCTACAAGCCGCTGGGGAAAGCCCCGGCGATTAGGTCGCACGGTGCCACATGCTCCAATCTGATGATCAAACAAGTGACTAAAAAGTGGCACGCTCGTATAATAATTGTCCACGTACAAGTGGTACCCCTTTCCGAATAAGGGTGACACTAAGTCCCACACTATCTTGCCAGCGCTTCCTATGTGGTCAGGGCAGTTTGTCGGCTCTACGTGACTATCTTTGCCCTCGTAAACCATAAAACTACATGTATAGCCTGTGGCCCTGTCACAGAGCTTATACATCTTGACCCCGTATCTGGCACGCTTGCTGGGAAGATACTGTTTGAATGACAAGCGGCCAGAAAATGTAATCAGGGACTCATCAACGCAGACAACTTGATGGGGGGTAAACAAGTTTGCAAAACGTTGGTTGAAGTGGTTTACGAGGGGCCGAATTTTGTAGAGCCGATCGTATGCAGGGTCTTCACGAGGACGACAGAGTTCATTGTCGTTGAAGTGCATGAACCGCAAAATCTGCTCGTATCGTGCCCTGGCCATGGAAGCAGAGAACAAGGGCGAATGGTAAATTGGGTCAGTGGACCAATATGACCGCAACTTACTCTTTTTATTCAAGCCCATGAGGAGGGGAAAGGCCCAGAAAGATCTTAAATTCGGAGACCGTAATTGGTCTCCAATCTCTGGCAAGGGAGGACTGGGGATTAGCGGCGATGTGTTGACCAGCGTATAAATTGCTTTGGTCCACAATAGATCTATAGAGATCTTCGGTGAAAAACAGTGAATAAAAATCCAGTGGCGTAAAGTCAACTGTTTCCACCTGAATTCCGGGTTGGCCAGTGAATGGGGGAAGTACGGGCGCTGCAGAAGCGGTGGGTTCCCAATTTGGATTGGCGAATGCAGCAGGAAGGGCACCATGGGCACGACGGGCCTGTCTTTGTCTTCTTGGTGGCAGCGGGACACTACTAGTGCTTGCCAACTCAACAGCTTGAACTGCACTTATGGGACTCGCCACGTCACCACGTGATACTGCAGTGCTGGATGTACGACCAGGGTGTACTAGGCCGCTGGTGCTTGCCAGTTCACCAGAAAGAATAGCGGCACTAGTACTTCTCTGCTCCATACGAGAGCCCTGCGGTTCTTGCACTTCAAGGACAGAAGAAGTTCGGGGTCTGGTACGCCTGACCTTAGCAGGGACCACAACTCCGTCGTCAGAGCTATCTGTCATGGAGCCGCTGTCCTCTACAGGATCGTATTCTGAGCCTGACAGATGAGTGACTTCCTCTTCACTATCTGTCATGCTCAGAAACGTGTAGGCCTCTTCACTAGTGTACCATCGATTTGCTATTTTGGGCTGTAAATTTAGGGGTACACTAGTGAGACTCACAGGCAAAAAAGCTCCTGACTGTCAGCGACTGTATCAAAACGCTACCAAAAAACTGTTAGCGATCGCAGGGATCAGGCCTGACTCTGCGAACGCTGCAGTTATGTGTGCTTAGTGTTTTGTGTCAGTTATCGATCGATACTGCACTTGGGTGGGCTGGGCAGGGCTGGGCCGAGGGGCAAAACGCAGGTGCTAGCAGGTATCTGGGCTGATCCCGCTAACACTGTGTTTATGGGAACCCTGAACTGCTGGGGAGTATAGATCTGATCGGATCAGATATCGATCCGTTCAGATACTATAGCACTAAGGGAGGTGTATGCTGCGTGCGTGGGTTTTAGCGGTACTGGTGCTAACCTGACGCTGCCTGGGGCGACGCAGACCTTATCTGACCCTAAAAATGTAATTTATATCACCGCCGGGCAATTAGGGGGTTAAACCTTTATAAAGGTAATAAACGGCGGGTGCCCTAAAACTATAATAAACTATAATAAACTACAAAAAACAAACTAGCTAACCAGCATCACCCGTAACACTTATACGGTGATCGCTGGTGAAAGGGTTGACTAGGGGGCAATCAGGGGGTTAAAACCTTTAGCAGGTAGTATATGGGGGTCCCTGTCGCTATAAAACACTGACAACGAACCTATATACTTACCTCCCTAACTAGCGTCACCTGTGTCACTAATACAGCGATCAGAAAAACGATCGCTTAGCGACACTGGTGACGGGGGGTGATCACGGAGTTAACCTTTATTAGGGGGGGTTAGGGGGGTACCCTGGACCTAAGGGGGCTAACCTAACTGCCCTAACACTTATAACTGTCACAAACTGACACCAATGCAAAAAAAAAACTTCTATTGGTGTCAGTGTGACAGGGGGTACAGGGGGGTGATCGGGGGGTGACAAGTGTGCCTGGCGTGTTCTACTGTAAGTGTAGTGTTGGTGCACTTACTTGGATGTCTTCTCTCCTCGGCTCCGGATCGAAAAGACCGGCTCGAGGAGGGATGACATCACTTCCTTTCCCTCTGTTTACATTACAGAGGGAAAGGAAGTGTTTTCATTCGCCGGGAGCGATCGGGAGGGGGTGGCCACGAATGGATGGCCTCCCCCTGACCTCTCATCACCCGGGAAGAAATGGCAACCGCCTCAGGCACCAGGGGGGTCCGATCGGACCCCCCACCCACGGAAGGCAAATCACGTGTACGTACATGATTTTGCCTGTCCGTGCCACCTTGCCGACGTACATCGGCGTGAGGCGGTCGTCAAGTGGTTAATGATGCTTAAAGTAAAAAAAAAAAAAAAGTGAAATATTCCTTTAAATATCGTACCTGAGGGGTGTCTATAGTATGCCTGTAAAGTGGCGCGTGTTTCCCATGTTTAGAACAGTCCCTGCACCGAATGTCTTTTTTAAAGGAAAAAATCTCATTTAAAACTGCTTGCGGGTTTAATGTAATGTCCGGTCCTGGCAATATGGATGAAAATCAGTGAGACAAACGGCATGGGTACCCCCCAGTCCATTACCAGGCCCTTTGGGTCTTAAACCCCGCACCCAAATTAAAATAAGGAAAGGTGTGGGGCCACCAGGCCCTATATACTCTGAACAGCAGTATACAGGCGGTGCAAACAAGACAAGGACTGTAGGTTTGTTGTTAAGTAGAATCTGTTTGTAATTTTGAACATTTTTAACGTGTTTAACTCCAGCCAAAAAATCTTTTTTAAGCTTTTTGGAAAACATAGGGAAGGGTTATCACCCCTGTGACATTTGTTTTGCTGTCTCTCATCCTCTTCAGAAGATTTCACCTCACTTTTTGTCCCAATGACAAATATTTTTTGAAAATTTGGGTTTTTTTGTGGAACAAGGATTGGAAAGCATCAGTGGAAAGGAGAAATGTTTTTCCCATATTAACTCTTACAGGAGAGAATTTCCCTTCCTAGGGGTAGATTTCATCTCACTTCCTGTTGTCTCCTTCCGTTTGCAAGTAGGAGTCGTTTGTAAGTTAGATGTTTGAAAGTAGGGGCCTGCCATATATAATCAGCAGAAATTAGGGCCTTAGGTGTTGTTGTGGCCACAACACTGTAAGCCCTCACAGGGCCCTGCTGTGAAATATTAGATCAAGAATTGTAATTACATGCCCCTGTTGAACAGGGGCTGAAAAATTAGGCCTTAGGCACTGGTGTTGGTGCCACAACACTGCAACTTCTCACAGATACTCTAGTTGGAATGCTGAAATGAGCCCTGCTGCAAAGTATTGCATCAAAAATTGTAATTACACGCTCATGTTAAACAGGGGCTGAAAAATTGTGCCTTAGGCACTGGTGGTGGCGCCCAGAACCAAAAATGTTCTTACAAGCTATCAGCGTGATGATTGAGGAGGAAGAGGATAATTTCTCAGGGATAGTCACTCAGCATCAGTATAGGCAGTCTTTGAAGGGATCTGAGATTTCAAAAAAAAATTATTCGGTTACATCAGCATCAGGTGCTTGGTAGCTGGTGGTGATCCAAGACTGATTCATTTTTATGAAGGTCAGTCAATCGACCAAGTCGGTGCACAGACGCACCCTGTGATCGGTTACAAAGCCTCCAGCAGCACTGAATGTGCGTTCCGAAAGAACGCTGGATGCAGGACAGGCCAGTAGCTCAATTGCATACTGTGCAAGCTCTGGCCAGTGATCCATCCTCAAGACCCAGTAACCCAGAGGATTTTCGGTGGGAAAGGTGTCCAAGTCAGATCTTGCCCCTAAGTATTCCTGCACCATGTAAAACAGACGCTGGCGATGGTTGCTGGAACTGATCATACCTTGGGGCTGCGGACCAAAAAATTGTCTGAACGCATCGGTCAGACGGCCACCTTCTCCACCGCTCCTTCTTTGACTGCCCGAATCCTCAGCAACACGTTGTCCAGAAACAGGAGTTTGTAACCTCCCAGTCTCTGGGAACGCGTTGCACAGACCTTTCTGCAAGGCCTTCCGAAGATGTTTCATCCTCTGCTCCCTCTGCGATGGCAAGATAAGGTCTGCAACCTTACCCTTGTAACGTTGATCAAGGAGGGTTGCCAGCCAGTATTGGTCCTTCTCCTTGATACCACAAATACGAGGATCCTTACGCAGGCTTTGCAGGATCAGGGAGGCCATGCAGCGTAGGTTTGCTGAGGCGTTCGGTCCGGAGTCCTCTGGGTCACTAAGGATGACATGGTCCGCAGCCACCTCCTCCCAGCCATGTACAAGTCCATGTGTTTCTTGGGACTGATCCCTTAAAGACTGCTGCTGATGCTGAGTGCCAGGCTCCACCTCTATACTGACACAATCTTCCTCCTCCTCCTCTTCCTGTGTGATCGGCGGGCACGCAGGAACACTGTCTGGATAAAGGGGGCTTTGAGAGCAAAGGAAATCCTCCTCTTCCTGCCTCTGTTCTGCCTCAAGTGCCCTGTCCATTATTCCACGCAGTGTGTGCTCCAACAGGTGGACAAGGGGGACAGTGTCACTGATGCATGCACTGTCACTGCTCACCATCCTTGTGGCCTCCTCAAATGGTGACAGGACAGTGCATACATCCCTGATCATGGCCCACTGGCGTGGGGAAAAAAAAACAAGCGCCCCTGACTCTGTCCTGGTGCCATAGTCGCACAGGTACTCATTGATGGCCCTCTGCTGCATGTGCAGCCGCTGCAGCATGGCCAACGTTGAGTTCCACCTGGTGGGCATGTCACAGATTAGGCGGTTCTTGGGCAGGTTAAACTCCTTTTGGAGGTCCATCAGCCGAGCACTGGCATTATATGACCGGCGGAAATGCACACAGACTTTCCTGGCCTGCCTCAGGACATCCTGTAAGCCCGGGTACCTGCCCAAGAACCGCTGCACCACCAAGTTAAGGACGTGAGCCAAACAGGGCACATGGGTCATTTGTCCCTGTCAGAGGGCAGAGAGGAGGTTGGTGCCATTGTCGCAAACCACCATTCCTGCCTTAAGTTGGCGTGGCGTCAACCACCTCTGAACCTGCCCCTGCAGAGCTGACAGAACCTCTGCTCCAGTGTGACTCCTGTCCCCCAAGCACACCAGCTCAAGCACCGCATGGCATCTTTTTGCCTGCGTACTTGCGTAGCCCCTTGAACGGCTATGGAGCACTGCTGGTTCCGAGGACAAAGCACAGAAAGAGGCCATGGATGAAGAAGAAGAGGAGGGGGTGGAGGAGAGAGGTATGTCACAATCATTAGCATTTTGGAGGCGTGGTGGCGGAACAACCTCCAACACTACTGCACCTTGTCCTGCATCCTTCCCAGCTGCCAGCAGAGTCACCCAATGCGCCGTGAAACTTAGGTAACGTCCCTGTCCATGCCTGCTGGACTATGAGTCAGCGGTAATATGCACCTTACCGCTGACCGCCCTGTCCAGCGAGGCATGGACATTGCCTTCCACATGGCGGTAGAGAGCCGGAATTGCCTTCCGTGAGAAAAAGTGGCGTTTGGGTACCTGCTACTGAGGAACCGCACATTCCACAAACTCACGGAAGGAGGCAGAGTCTACGAACTGAAAAGGCAGCAGTTGAAGTGCTAGCAATTTTGCCAAGCTAGCATTCAACCGCTGCGCATGTGGATGGCTGGGAGCAAACTTCTTTCGGCGGTGCAGCAGCTGAGGCAGGGAAATTTGCCTGGTACAATCTGACGTCGGTGTACCAAAAGCAGATTGCCCACAAGTACTTGGCTGTGATACACCTAATTCTACACCTTCATTCCTCTCAGTGCAGGTCTCAGAGAGGACTGAAGGTATAGTGGGGTTGGAGATCTCAGCTGATGAGGAGCAAGGAGAGGTCCTCTTTGTTCTTTTGTGTGGGTCTTTTAGATACGCTTGCCAATGAACTGCATGGCAGGTCAACATATGTCTGGTCAAGCATGTGGTACCCAAGCGGGAGATGTTTTGGCCACGCGAGATACGCTTGAGACATATGTTGCAAATAGCAGCGGTGCGATCTGATGCACTTGTCTCAAAAAAGGCCCACACCAAAGAACTTTTTGAATAACGCACAGAGACTGCAGTGCCTTGCACATGTGGAGCTTTGGGGTGTGATGCAGTCAATGTGCTGCCCTTAGGCTGGCCCCTGGAGGGCATCCTGCCTCGTTGGTGATGTGCCGCCTCCTCCTCCTCCTCTTCCTCTCTCCTATCAGGCACCCACGTTGAGTCAGTGACCTCATCATCCCCTCCCTCCTCATCACTGGAGCAAACCTGGCAGTATACTGCAGCAGGGGGAGCATGACTGCCAGATTGCTGTCCTTCTTGGGCACCCCCTCTGTCCGTGCTCATGTTACTGCCTTCATCGAGCTCAGTATCATCATCAGAGCCTTCCAAACGCTGGGCATCCTCCTGGAGCATGTACCCAACACTGTGGTCAAACAGTTCGAGGGACTCCTCAGGAGGACATGGTGGGGCTAGGGAAGGAGTCACTGATGACATTGAGCCGAGGGAAGAGGCTGCTGCTTTGCCAGACAAAGTACCCTGGGCATGGGTGAGAGAGGATGAGGAGGATGAGGACGGCTTGGTCATCCACTCGACCAAGTCTTCCGCATGTTGCGGCTAAACACGGCCAGCTGCCGAAAAAAAGGCCAAGCGTGTCCCACGGCCACGTGCTGATGAGGATGCACCGTCTCCACGACCAGCACTAGACACAGAGCCTGCTTGCCCTCTCTTATTGGCTTGTGACTGTCTGCCTCTCCTTCTTGGCCCTCCAGACATACTAATGGCCTGTAGCTGCACTAAGCTGGGATATATAATATATATATATATATATATATGTACTGATACTGCAGCTAGCAAAATCAACTGCCTGCCTGTAGTATGAGAACACCACCAACCTTCTACAGGTAGCTTTAGCTGAACATTGTGCAGAGCTCGCAAAAAACTAACTTGTAGCTTTTTTAGCTGCCTGCGGTAGTGATAGGATCAGGAAAACACCACCAACCTTCTACAGGTAGCTTTAGGTGAACACTGTGCAGAGCTCGCAAAAAAATAACTTGTAGGTTTAGCTGAGCACTGTGAGGTGGACGCACCACACTAACTTGTAGTTTTAGCTGAACACTGTGAGCAGGACGCACAGCACTAACTTGTAGTTTTAGCTGAACACTGTGAGCAGGACGCACCCCACTAACTTGTAGCTTGATATGAACACTGTGCAGAGGTCTCACTACACCAACTTGTAGGTTTAGCTGAACACTGTGAGCAGGACGCACTGCACTAACTGTAAATAGTCTAAGTTGCCTGACTGTGGTACTAATAGGATCAAAAGAACACCAGCAATTTTATTCAGGTAGCTGTAAATACTGTAACAAGACAAGCCTGCCTGTCAGTAAGAAGATAACAGGAACGGATCTAGCTGAACACTGTGAGCAGGACACACTGCACTAACTTGTAGCTTTAGATAAACACTGTGCAGAGGTCTCACTACACCAACTTGTAGGTTTAGCTGAACACTGTGAGCAGGACGCACCCCACTAACTTGTAGGTTTAGCTGAACACTGTGAGCAGGACGCACCCCACTAACTTGTAGTTTTAGCTGAACACTGTGAGCAGGACGCACCGCACTAACTTGTAGGTTTAGCTGAACACTGTGAGGTGGATGCACCCCACTAACTTGTAGGTTTAGCTGAACACTGTGAGCAGGACGCACCCCACTAACTTGTAGTTTTAGCTGAACACTGTGAGCAGGACGCACCCCACTAACTTGTAGGTTTAGCTGAACACTGAGCAGGACGCACCCCACTAACTTGTAGTTTTAGCTGAACACTGTGAGCAGGACGCACCGCACTAACTTGTAGGTTTAGCTGAACACTGTGAGGTGGACGCACCACACCAACTTGTAGGTTTAGCTGAACACTGTGAGCAGGACGCACTGCACTAACTGTAAATAGACTAGCTGCCTGACTGTGGTACTAATAGGATCAAAAGAACACCAGCAATTTTCTTCAGGTAGCTGTAAATACTGTAACAAGACAAGCCTGCCTGTCAGTAGGAAGATAACAGGAACGGATCTAGCTAAACTGAATACAGTGTATATATATATATATATATATATATATATATATATATATATATATATATATATATATATGCAACACCTGGGATGCATATATATACACAATACACTGTAAGTGCAGCTAACTGACTGACTGTTCTGCCTAATCTATCTAACTTAAATCAAATGACACTGTCTGTCTCTCTGTCTGTCTCTTTCAATGCTGGAACACACACTACACAGGGCCGCCGTGCAGGCAGCCTTATATAGTGTGGGGCGTGTACTAAATCCCGAGCCATAATTGGCCAAAGCCTCCTTGGCTTTGGCCAATTACGGCTCTCTCTTCAGACGGCGCTGTGATTGGCCAAGCATGCGGGTCATAGTGCATGCTTGGCCAATCATCAGCCAGCAATGCACTGCGATGCCACAGTGAATTATGGGCCGTGACGCGACACACGAATTTGGCGTGAACGGCCCATATCGTTTGCAATTCAGCGAATAGACGATGTTCGAGTCAAGCATGGGTGCGACTGAACACAAAGCTCATCCCTAAAAGTGGAGCTGTTTGTGGACATAAAGCTGATGTCAGAGGTCAGAGGAGAATGGGCAGACTGGTTCCAGATGATAGAAAGAAAACAGTCACCCAAAGTATGTAGAATACCATCTCTGAATGCACAACACATCGAATCTTGAAGCAGATGGGCTACAGCAGCAGAAGACAACACCGGGTGCCACTCCTGTTGGCTAAGAACAGGAAACTGAGGCTACAATTCACACAGGATCACCAAAATCGGACAATAGAAGATTGGAAAATCGCTGCCTGATCTGATGAGTCTGGATTTCAGCTCCGACATTCAGATGGTGGGGTCAGAATTTGGTGCATGGATCCATCCTGCCTTGTATCATTGGTTCAGGCTGGTGGTGGTGTAATGGTGTGGGGGGGGATATTT
This sequence comes from Aquarana catesbeiana, assembly GCF_042186555.1. NCBI lineage: Eukaryota > Metazoa > Chordata > Amphibia > Anura > Ranidae > Aquarana > Aquarana catesbeiana. The sequence goes on from NC_133325.1 coordinate 793,436,840, forward strand.
CTTAGCACACTTTGGGCCCCTTAGTACCAATTGAGCATGGTTTAATCACCACGACCTACCTGAGTATTGTTGCTGACCATGTCCATCCCTTTATGACTACAGTGTCCCCATCTTCTGATGGCTCCTTCCAGCAGGATAATGCACCATGTCACAAAGCTCCAATTATCTCACCACTGGACAATGAGGTCACTGTCCTCCAATGGTCTCCACACTCACCACATCTCATCCAATAGAGCACCTTTGAGATGTGGTGGAACTGGAGATTGGCATCATGGCTATGCAACCGACAAATCTGCAGCAACTGTGTGATGTTATCATGTCACTATGGAGCAAAATCTCTGAGGAATGTTTCCAACACCTTGTTGTATCTATGCCACCAAGAATGAAGGCAAAAGGGGGTCCAACCCGGTACTAGTAAGGTGTACCTAATAAAGTGTCCGGTGAGTGTATATACTCCACTCCTCTCCAGGCTGTACACTGCGCTGTATGTTGTATATTTCATACCTCTCACTGTTTGTCACAAACCCTCTGGGGCCTGGAATAGGGACACGATGCCCACACCCCTCCAGTGTTATACTGAGGAGGACAGATGGGGAGATATCAGTGGGGAATACTGGAAATCTGTTATATGAAGAACTCATTTCCTCTCCTCACTCATCCTGTATAATAGACACTTCTTCCCCCATAGAGTACAATGCAGTGTAGAGAAGTGTGATGTAGTATATGGACTCTTACCCAGAACACGGATCTCTGTAGAGGATATTAGATATTCTGGAATATCGTAACACCAGATCTTATATACACAGGAATCATCCTTCCTGACATGTGTCAGCTTCCAGCATCCGCTCCCTGTGTGCATTCGGAGTCTGGGGTCATGAGATTTAGTGGCATTGAAATAACAGTGATTTTCCAGCAATGTCCTCTCCTCTCCTCTACATTGTCTGTACAGCTCCACAGTAACATCATCCTTAGGACATTTCATATTACAGTCAGTGATGTCTGATCCGCTCTGTACATACACTGTTCCTGATGACACCGATATGATCATCATACACAGGAGACCTGGGAGGAGAAGACAGATCAGAAATGTCAGCAGAACTTTCACAGTGCCCCTAAAAACCCAAATGCAATTTCTAGAGTCCCAGCAGAGAAGAGAAACATAAACACAACGATCATCCCAAAGCCTCATCAGCTCCAGTTCTTTGTGTGTCCATTTCTACTGATGTCATTGTCATGGCCAACTGAGGACTACTGATCACTGATAGCAGATCTATAGACTTCGAGGGCTGAAGCAAGAAACAATTACAGATGTATGGTGGGGAATGGAGAGACGGTTCCAGTAAATAAAGATCTGATCCTGTGACCAGAGCAGTTATTACTGATAGGATTGGGATTTCTATATGCAAAAGATATATTAAAGTGGGGTTCCCATTGTAGCGCTGATAGATTTGCGATCTACCGCATGTTAGGTAAATTTAGTAACTTGTTCGTTAGGAAAGTTAAGTTTGCCTCTGTTCCAGCTTGGCTGACGTTGTGTGTGTTTCTGTGCTGACCGGTGGGTGTCACTGTTATCACTGGTTAGTATTGGAAAGGCAATGTGTTGAAGCGTATGGATGCTCTTCTGTCCCAGAGACAACTCGGTGGAGGTGGTCCTCTGAGTTGCATTCTGGGCGAGGGTATTTATGGGACAGACGCCATATTTTAGGGTTTGTTTTACAGCCACCTGCTGGCCCTCCTGGCCAACAGGTATGCCTTAGAGAGCTACCTCGTGGTCCTCTGTTCCAGAGGCCCACATTGCTGTGGCGCAGGGGTGGGCCCAGAAGCTTGTCTGGGGCCTACCACAGCGGCTGAGGAATGGTCCTAAGCTATCTATCCCGTGTGAAGTAGCTTGAAAACCGAGGAGATCCCAGGGGAGGACCCGTCATGGAGAGATCACGCAGCGTGCTGGTCTGGAGAGGGGCCTGGTGACTCGGTTGGAGGACGTATCCAAAAGTATCTATGCGGTGAAACAGAGGGAAGGAGAGTGAAGGTAACAGACCCGCTTAAATTAGCAGCTCCACTGAGAGTTAGTGCTACATGTGGGGGCGTCGTCCGGGATTTGTTGACCGTCAATTCTCACAACCCAGAGAAGTGTTTTATCGGGAGTTTACAGAGAGTTGTAGGAGGAAGAAGAAAAGGTTAAACTGCAGGACTTTATTTCTGAGTGCGTAGACGGCAGGCGCCAGTGAAGGCCCGGAGCTACGTGACTAGCAGAACAAGTGGGAGGAGTCTACCCCACTTGCTACCGCGTGGGACGCGTGGATGTGTTTGGCGCCAGAGGAAAAGAGAAGCCTTGTGATCGTGCTGAAAAGATCAGTGTGTGGCCATGTCTTTTTCGGCAACGCAGCCAATTATGGGACTGAGAATGTTCCCTGCAAGCACCGTGATGAATACTGTGCCGTCTGGAACCCTGCTTAGGGATACTGGAGTTCGTTTGAAGCCGCAGGGGAGGTTTGTCCTGTATACCTCAGGGGATATTGAGGGACTGGGTATGATCTGCCATAGATGCGAAGGATTGGCCATGCGTCTCCATCCATTTGGCTGATGTCCACAGTGTGCAGAGTACTTGTTTGTGGTGGAGCAACCTACCACGTCGCCCCGTGCTTACCAGATGGCTTGGGCAACAGGTATCGCCACAGTAGAAGCTGCTACCGCTACAGAGAAAGAGCGACAGGCCGCCACTTTGCCTGTTGTTGCTGACAATGTTCCGGAGGGAGACACTGCTGCTGTTGTCTCATCAAGGGACATTACTTTTCTGCGTCCACTACGCCTACTCCTGTTGTGCCTACTCAAAGGAAGGTGGGATATGTGAAGGCTTCCTGCGGCCATGGTTGAGGCCTACCTCAGAGGTTACCTGAACCGGAGCTACCAGAGTCCACATCAGGAACGGGTAAGCCACTGATGGGGAATGTATCCGGGACTGTAAATAAATATCTACCAGCGGAAGAGTTGGGAGATTCGGAAATAGAATCCATGTCGGATCTTTCCGGTGATGATGACCTATTTGAGACTATGTCACAAGAGCTGTTATGGTCGCAAGGTGAAGATATCGCCTCTACTGTGATTTTCCCTGAATGGACAGCCCTGAGTTCTCTGAAGACGTCACCCCGTGTGGAGACACACAGTACTGTTACTGGGACTTTGCCAAAAGTTGCTAGTTCACTACAGACACCGGCTGGGTCTATGGTGAGCAAGTCGTTGGATTCCTGTGTACCGCCTGGTATGGGGAGAGACAGATCTTTGCCCAAACTTGCACGCTTACAGGGAATGTTAAACAAGCGTGTGGCAGCAGAGTATGGTTTGGAATTCCCCTATGTGCCCCAGGATATCATGCAGGTGATTGAAACTAATTGGGAACTTTGGTACAGTGAAGCTGTTTGGGACTACTTGTCTGTGCCTAAGCCCTTCAGAAAGACTGGATGTTCTGTTATGATGGATGAACGTTTTAGCGGATGCTTTGTACATTGGAATTTCGGTCGGCACAACTATGCTGACAAAGTGGTAATTTGCAGGCCCGGAAAGGACGATGTTGTATATTTCATTACCACCGTGGATAAAACGGGAAAGACACTGACCTTGCCAGATCCCAAGTTTTATTGGTAACTTTGGACAAAAGAACTTTGAAGTTACTTAGCTAGTTAGTGTCAGGGTAAAGAGATCTGCGTGGTCAAGATCTACATATTCTGTTCAGTGTTTTAAATCCAAGGACTTCTTTTTGCTAGCCGGATTTTTTTTCATGTGAGGAGAAAAAGAATTTTATACAGGGATGAACTCATAAAGATTATTTTTGTATAGATTATGGGAAGAGAGTCTCATTTTTAAATGAGGCTTTGCTCCTAATGTATAGGATATATGTGTGTGTTTAAATATGTTTTCCTTTTTAGGGATCATTGGATCTTCTATCAAGCTGGGAGGCTTTTCAGCTAGTTGGATAGTGAGGTTATGTACAATCAATAAAAAAAAAAAGGGGGCCACCCTTAGAAATTCATGCCTTATCATAAATAACAATCTCTCACCCGATACCACTCCTCATATGTAGAGGCTATATCCGTAACAAAAAACAAGCATAATGAAAAAGGAAAGGGACCAAAGAGGAACACAAGAAAGTGGTCCTCCTGGGCCCAAAGACAGTTACTGTGGATATAGTGGGCAATGATGGGAGAGTAGTATATAAAAAGATTAACAAAGTTTATTATAGTAACAAATTCTAAAATATACAATGATATCACCAACAATTGTATGGGTAAAGTTGGTCCACCGAACACTAATAAATGGGCCTATCGGGTGCAAATTGCACACGGTATGCCCATTGGCCAGGTTCCCAAAAATGACAAACAATAACAAACATGTAGAAACATAAAACATATAGGGTGCAGGCGCCTATACTCCCACAGATGCACAAGGCCCCCATGGCTAAACGCCAAATCAGATTGTAAAAAAACAATATTTAATAACAAAGGAGAATTGTGCGTGTGTGGTCCCCCGGGGAGATGGGGATAGTGGGATTCGACCAACGCAGGAGATGCCTAACTAAAAAGACCCCGCTGAATAATATCACCATCTACTAAATGTACTTAATGGGTGGATTGAAGGAACTACAAAGATGTATCTTAATTCAATCTTATTTTATTGAGAAAGGAAATATGCATAGTATACACTTATGTCATACAAAAACACAAAAAATAGAAATAGACATCATTGCGATACTGGTAACATATCATCTCTTGTTTTAAGCACTTTGTGAGCTCTTGATGATTTAGTTTGATATTTAAGCCTGCGTAGTTATACCGTCTAATCTGATTAAAGTGCAGGTGAGCACCACTATCCACTCAACGAGCGGCGTCCACCTATTGCAAACACGCTAGGGCTATTGTTTCTGTGCTAAAAGTGTTCTCTCTGTTGGGGAAGCTCAATGTGTGTCACATTATTAGTCTGATGGGGTTAGAGAGTATGATTTTAGTGATCGTGTAGCGCTGTAACACATAAGGGGAAAAAGGGAGAAGGAAGAGTAAGAGTAGAGGGGACAAGGGGGTAGGGAATACAGAGATTAAGAAAAAGATATTCCACTCTGGTCACACAGCTGCATTGGTGGAATCCTCTGTAGCCCATGAAATAAATTCCGCAGAATAGCGGAAGATAGACCACGAGGTCCAGGTCTTGGAGAATTGTTCCTCTTTACCCGTTTCCTGCGACAACATCCGTTCCAGTCTATTAATTTGGTCCACTTCAATTGCCCAATCCCCCAGGGAAGGCATGCTTGTCGATTTCCAATGTCTGGGCAGAACCGTTCTAGCTGCCGCCAGAAAGTGACGCAGAACGTCTTTTTTGACCGCTTTAAGCGGGCCAGGGAGCATAGATAGCAAGGCCACCTCAGGAGAGGATGCAACCGAGGTCGCCATGAGTCTGCAGTACAAGTCGAGGATCCTTTGCCAGAACCTCCGCACAGGGGGGCACTCCCACCAAATGTGGAGCAAGGTTCCCTTTGATGACAAACAACGCCAGCAGGTATCTGGGAGTGTCGGGTTTATGCAGCGTAATGCCGAGGGGCATCTATACCAGCGGGTCAGTAATTTGAATCCCTTTTCTTGCGATTTAGAGGCTAAGGATATTTTATGAGTCAGAATGAAGCACTTTTGCCAATCTACAGGTGAGATGGGGTGACCCAAATCTTCCCTCCAGGCCTGTGTGTATGGGGGGAGGTCAGGATTATAGACCATATGTATGAGAGAGTATAGTTTAGAGACCACATGCGTAGGAGGGTCAATCTGGAGCAGCATGTTCTCCAAGTCTGTTGTGTCAGTAAGTACATCAGGTAATGATGGGAAGGTTCGAATAAAAGATAGCACCTGTTGCCTCTGCAGCCAGTGCGTCGAAGTATGGGAAGGTGGACCAGAGGAAACGTCTTGAATCAGAGAAGAATCTGAGCGCAGGATTTGGGCAAGTCGTCTGTGGTCCTTCTTGCACCAAGGGCCAAAGCTCTCTACTTGTAGGGCCGGTGGAAAAGCCGGAGTTCCAAACACTGGAGTCATGGGTCCTTTCAGAGGAGATAGGGTCTTGGAGGAATTCATTCGGGTCCAAATTTGTATAGTTTGTCGGGTGAGATCACTCAGGGGTATTCCCCCTTTGAGGAATTCAGTAGGCGTCCACGGTAGTGCGCGGAGATCTATTGAATTGAGATGGCTCTCTATTTGTACCCATAGTTTGGTGGAGGAATGATGGAACCAGTTAACTATACGTGTTAGTACTGCTGCTCTAAAGTATATAGAGGCATCTGGAGCTCCAGCTCCACCACGGATCTTGGGAAGCGACAGCGTCTCATAGCGTATCCGAGGACGAGCCCCCCCCCAGATAAAGGAGGAGAAGATTTGGCGGAGTTTCTTAAAGAACCAGGAGGGTATTGAAATAGGAATTGTCTGGAACAAATAAAGAAACCGAGGGAGGATGTCCATTTTTAGAGCATTCACTCTCCCTAGCCACGATAGGCGTTTTTTCGTGTAATTTGATAGATCAGTCTTGGTTCTAAGCAGAAGGGGAGCATAGTTCAGAGAGAACAATTGGGACCTTTCTGTGGGTATTTGGATTCCGAGGTAACGGATGGAGGTGGATCCTGTTTTAAAGGGAAACTTAGTGGAGACTTGGCGGAGGGCCTCCTGAGATAAAGAAATGTTCAGGATTTCTGACTTAGTATGATTCACTTTGAAATTGCTCAGCTTCCCAAACCTCGTGAATTCCTGCATAATATGTGTTAAAGATATATGGGGTTGGGTTACAAACATTAGTAGGTCATCCGCAAAGAGAGCCAGTTTGGAATGTATAGGGCCTATCGATACACCCGAGATGTTAGGGTTATTGTGCAAGGCAATTGCCAGGTGTTCCATGACAAGGACATAGAGAAGAGGAGATAAAGGACAGCCTTGTCGTGTCCCGTTATGGATGGAAAATGAAGGTGATAATGAGCCATTCACCCGTATTCTAGCAGAAGGAGAGGAGTAAAGGGACATAATTCGGGATAGCATTTTGGGGCCCAGACCTATCTGTTTCAAAGACATCTGGAGGAATTGCCAGTCAACACGGTCAAATGCCTTTTCCGCATCGACCGTCAAAAGACATAGAGGGACATCATGGGTACGTGCATAGTCGGTAAGAAGCATAGTTTTCAGGGTGTTATCCCTTGCCTCGCGACCGCTTACAAAACCCACCTGGTCCAGGTGAATGAGGCGGGGGAGAAGCGGCTTCAATCTAGTGGCTAAAATTTTTGCGTATATTTTCAAGTCTACTCCAATTAACGATATGGGCCTATAATTAGCACATGAGGTAGGGTCCTTGTCTGGTTTTGGGATAATGGTAATGTGGGCTTCAAGTGTTTGTGGAGGGAATGCCAAGCCTTCCGATATGGAATTGAATACCCTAGTCAAGAAGGGGGTCAATAGGGGAGCAAATGTCTTGTAAAATTTAGGGGTGAAGCCGTCGGGCCCAGGGCTTTTACCGGACGGGGTGGCCGCTATCGCCCCCAAGACCTCATCCGCTGTAATTGCCTGTTCTAGTTCTTCTACAGTATCGCCGTCCAGTGCAGGGAGCTCCGTCTCCTCAACATAAGATTGTCTATCGGCGTCAGCTGTAAGGGTGGGGCTAGAAGAGACGCCGGGCGAGAGATTGTATAGTGTTTGGTAGAAGTCTCAGAATGTTTGTGATATCTTGGAGGGCTCACTGAGCATTTCTCCAGAGGGGGCCCGAATCTGGGGTATAAATGTGGAAGACGTGTTTGGGTGAAGGGTGCGGGCTAACGGTCTACCGCATTTATCTTGGAATCGGTACTGATGTAACGCAAGTCTGTCCGCATAGGTACGAGCCGAAGACTCATATAAGTCCTTGAGTTGGGATCGAGCCGTTGAGACCTCTGTGAGAGTCCCCACCGTTGGAGCTCGTTTGTGTTGGGTCTCAAGGTCTCGAAGCTTTTGCATTGCTGAGGTCATTGCGGCTGAGCGAACCTTTTTCAAGCGGGTCCCCATCTGAATAAAGATTCCTCGCAGGACCGCTTTAAGTGCCTCCCATTGTATGGGTAGCGAGGTAGTGTCCGATGCATGATCTATTAAAAAATTAGAAATGGTTTCTGATACCTTTTGGGAACATTCAGAGTTTGTAAGAATGGAATCATTCAGCCTCCACGTCCACTCCCTCACTGGCGTGGAGGGAATCTCTAGTGTCAGATATATAGGCGAGTGGTCAGACCAGACCATTGAGTCTATCTCGCATTCAGGTGACCAATCCAAACAACCGTGGTCAAGAAGAAAATAGTCTATACGACTATAAGAGTGATGGACCTGTGAGAAGTGGGTATAGTTGCGATTTTTGGGGAACAGAACCCGCCAAATGTCAATTAGACGTAGATCGTATATAGCCCGTTTAAATGCCCTTAACTTAGTAAAGGAGATGGATGAGCGAGAGGTTGATGAGTCTAAGAGTGGATCCAGGGGGGCATTAAAATCCCCGCCTATGATTATTTTACCCTCTGCAAATTCCGACAAGATCCTCATGTACCGCAGAGCAGACGATATTTGATTAGTATTTGGTAGGTAGAGGTTGGCAATAGTGAATTTCGTGCCCCATAAGGAGAATTTTACGAACACATACCTTCCCTGGGGGTCCGAGACCTGGTCTATCAGGTCAATCGGAAGCGTTTTGTGGACTGCAATAGAAACGCCTTTGGTTTTCTGAGACGGGTTTGTACTGTGAAACCATCTGTTAAAGTACCTGTTGGAGCAGGAAGGGGTGGAGTTTGTGTGGAAATGTGTTTCCTGTAACAGCAACACATTGACCTGTTGTTTATGCATCTGATAGAGGATTTGCCCCCTCTTAGATGCTATATTGAGGCCATTTACATTGTAGGAGCAAAGTTTCAGGCGAGGATGAGATAGCACCGTGTGGGCCATAGTGGAATGAGAAAAAGGGAGTCAGCCTAGAGACAACAGAGGGAGGAAGAGGGATGGGAGGGGGGGGAATTATAAGGTGGTAAAAATATACCAGGACGCAACTATGTATGGGGGACACCTAAATAAGGAGCCTAACAAATCTAAGGGGTCCACGAAAACTGGACACCACGTGAAAAATCACGTACAAAGGCACTATCCGTGCCCGACCTATTGAGGGTGGGAGGTCGAAGTGGAGAGTCTGAGCCGTGAGCCCAGTAGCTTGACAGGCATATGTATCTTATTTGAGGCACATCAGTGTAACAAAACAGTTAAACAGTTAAACAGCAGAACACACATCAGATCGTCTGTGAAGGAGGGTGGGGGTCCGCGTGGGCAAATGAGTTCGTACAAGCCCACCCTCCCTCCCTCACAGAGGAGACATCAATCCGTGAAATAACATCATGGAAAGGAGGAAGTAAACATTTTCAACATATTCACATATGTTATCCATAGACCCCAACAGGGGCCTCGGAAACAAATCAGTGTAATAATACTGAAGTCCGCAACAGTGTGTAGTAACATTTTAAAGTGAGACTAAGCGGTGTATGAGAAACCGTGTACGGAAAGCTAGAGGTGTCCATGTGGACACCGGCAAGAGACCGCGGACCCATCCGGTCCATCTATCGGCCTCTCTACCTGTATCCAGACGGAGCACCTCCACTAAATATCTAAATATAAGGCCAGTGTGGTAAAATATGTTAGAAGCTCAATAATAGCATAACCAAATCAAACATCAGAAATTTGCAGTCCTTTAGCCTCTCCCGAACCCCAGCCAGGTATAATACACTAGCGAAGGGCAGGGAGAAGGCCTATCAATGCATTGCTCCTTCTATCCTGAGACATTGGGGTACGGAGCAGGTCATCTTGTCTCCTATCGTAACATATCTTGCGGAAATCAAGTGGAACAAAGGGAAAAAAAAAAAAAAACACAAAAATTTTCTGTAAAGGGGTAGTGGGGATTCCAAACCTCATCCTGATCATGAGACAAAAGATGAGCAGCGCACTGAGAGGGTGCTAGTCATGGGGGAAATGCTGAAATGGCTTCATGTAACGTCTTAGAGGTACCTCAAGCTTCTGGGGAGGTAGGCCGACGTATTCTGGGGACTATAGAATGTGATCTGGACCTCGGTTGCCTGCGTCGTTGTGGGAGAGGGTCCCGTATTTGCACCCTGATGCGCTCATCCGGCGGGTCCAGCCAGTTCGGTATCTCAATTGGGTCTTATTCCAGAAAGCTGAAAAAGGCTGGAAGTTGATCCGGGTTGGATAAGGTAAATTTGTGCTCAGCTCTGGTCACCTTGATACTGAAGGGGTGTCCCCACGTGTAAGTTGCTCCGGCTTGACGTATCAGATCTAGTAATGGGCGGACTATTCGGCGCATGTGGAGAGTGTTACGAGAGAGGTCTGGGTATAAGTGGATAGCAGATCCATCAAAGTCCACGGGACCCAAACGCCATGCCTTGCGCATAAGTTCTTCTTTAAGGGTGTAATAATGAACTCTGCAAAGGACATCGCGTGGACGGTCGCTTTGTTCTCTCCTCGGCCCCCCCACTCTGTGCACTCGGTCTAGTTCGATGGGTGATGAAGCCTCTCTGCCCAGGACTATGTTGAGGATGGCAATGACGGAATGTTTTAAGTCTGTACCCGCTGTGGCTTCCGGTATGCCCTGTAACCGTATATTATTCCTGCGGCTCCTATTTTCTCCATCTTCTATGCGCAGTTGATGTTGTCGTATACGGTGCAAGTGCTCCCTGGAGGCCTGTTCAAGGGATATGATGCGGGCTGCATGATCAGATTGAATGTCAGTTAGGGCAGACACTGCAGTCTTATTAGTCGAGACCTGCTGTTGGAGGGCCTGGAGGTCTTTGTGGAGTGAGGTCTCCATTTTGATCGCCCAGGACTCAAACTCCGCTCTGAAGGCTGCCAGAAGGGTCGAGGCCTCGGATCTATTCGATCCTCCTGTAGCTTGAGGGGCCACATCTCTAAGACCCATGTCCGAAAGAGGGGCAGCAGGGGTCTCAGACCTGGACGCCACGTCTGATAGGTCCGAGTGCAGGGCGGGAGGGTCTTCCGAATCCTCGCTGCTGTCTGTCGCCGGCTGAGTGGGAGGGGGAGGCCTGCCCTTCCCCGAGTTTCGAGCGGACGCCATCTTGTCCTTGGGAGTGCGGGAATCAGATTGAGATGTGCGGAGCAGGTATCGTTGGATTGTGCCCCGTTGCAGGTCCGTGGATTCAGTAGATCGAGCACTGTGTGTGGACATGCTTTTCAAAGATGTGCGGCGACTGGAGAATAGCCTGTCAGCTACGGGCAGTTGCGGAGCTCAGCAGCTCATTGCTTAGCCATATATAGTCTGTTCTGCTTCTCTGCAAAGTTGTATGGATGGGGACCGCTGGTGGGCGCCGATCCCGCTGGGCTTCTCTTGTGACTGTGCAGGGAGCGATCCAGGCTCAGAGAGATAAGAATACCAGGAGCGGATGTAGATACCGCAGCTTGGGTGGGGTAAGATGGCCGCCACTCGTGTTCAGGGCCGTGGTGACAGTTCGTGTACTTATGGAGGTAGATGCTTGCTACTGTCTCTGTCTAGGGTCACAGTCTATCAGCTCAGGGTGCCCCCAGGGGGTGAGTGAGGCTAAGAGTAGGCCCAGAGGAGACAGGGGTTGCCGGGGTGCAGCAAGATGGCCGCCACATTCAGTCCCTGGGGCTAGGGCAGTACCGTGGGTCCATGCTGGGGTGAATGGTCACTAAATATCCCCATCGGGGGTCTCAATTGGCCAGGCCAAGGTATTCCTGGGGGTGGCGGGGGTTCAGATTGGGCCCAAGAGAGATGGATAGGCCGCCGGGTGTAGCAAGATGGCCGCCGTCACTTACCAGGTCCCTCTGGCAGGTCTCCTAGAGCGGTACGGAGGGGATCACAGGCCCCAGTAGCAGGCTGAATGTCCCCAATGGATGTGCAGGAGGCAGGGCATGCGTAGCGGCCAGAAACAGGGCCGGAACAGCTTCTGGGTGAAGCAAGATGGCCGCCGTTCCCCGTGAGTAGGCCGGAGCCGCGGCCTTTCCTAGTTGTCGGCCCGGAGTTCCGCGATCGTCACGGATGCCGCGATCCCGGTTCCAAAAAGCTCCCTCCCTGTCTGTGTGCCTGTCTGAGGCTCCAGCAGTGTCAGCGCTGGTCCGTGGGTGAGTATATCTCCAGGTATATTCTTTGCCTGGAGGAGCTCACCCCAGGCACGTCTGCTCAGCTCTCCGTTCGGCCACGCCCCCTGATCACAAAGATGTATCTTGCATGCGCATGCTCTAAGCATTTCATTCACAAAAGTCCGTTCCTGGAGTGTGATAAATTATATGACATTCAGAGAGTCTCTGTTAGGGTGTGTTGGATAATTGAAGCCACACAGTTAGTTAATGCGGTCACTGCCAGGTGCTATTCACATAGCAAAGCAAGTTAGCTGTAAATTGCCTGGAACTAGTTTTGTATTTCAAGATAGGTCATTGACCAGTGGTTAGTTTTACATCACTGCATATTGTCCCAGGGTCCACATTTACCAAAACAATGCCACACCAATATCTATGCGGAGATGCCACCTGAAAACAAAAGCTGAAGGGGTTACGTTACCGCCTCTTGATAGTATGAGGATCAGACAGCGTCTCCTATTTTTCCATAGCAGCCCAGCTGCTCCGTAATTTCTCCGCCTGTGGTGTAAATGCTGTCTATGACATGCTGTATCCTGCAAGGATGTGATGGACGGCACTCCGCTTGCTCGTAGGTTCAGTCTGCAGCTGTGCACATATGGCAAGTGAGCTCCTTGTTGTTTGGCGGTTCCGTCTAGAGGGATTCAATTTACCCTATCAGAAGTCCCCGTCTCCCATTGGAATGGGGAGATGACTAAGTCGGCATCTGCACATCATGGTTACGTCGACGCGTTTCGCAACATCATTGTTACGTAGCTTCAACTGGACGTGGAGGGTACTGGCAAGCATCTCTCCCTCTTATTGCTCTGAGATGCTGTCACCCCTCCCTCTTTGATTTAACCAATAGATCCAACAGGGACAGGCTAAAATGATAATAATGCCAAGCCCGGGTGACAGTTCCTTTTTGTGTCTGGCTTTGGTCTATGTTTTCACAGTTCTTATAGTGAGATGGTCATATTTAGACTGTTGCATTTGAATCCGGATAGGAAATGGAAGATAGAGTCTGTTTATATGATACATCCACACTAGAATCCCCCTATCCTTCCTAGTCGCCTATGACATTAATACAAAATATATGTCTTACCACTAATACGTGATTAGTGTACGGATAGAGCACCTATAATACACAATGTTAATAAAAGGTACATGCAAATAAATAGAGAAGAGGAATGCCCTCATTCTCATTAAGAAAGGGGAGAACAGGGACCGGAATAGGGATATATGTAGCAAGGGACCAATAAAATACAATGGAAGAGACAAGAGAGATGAAAAAAATAGTAAATAGAAAGAGAGGCTGGAAGACAACTCCCAAACGGGAGAATTACACGGGGGAGGGAGGGGGAAGGGGGAAGAAGGGGGAGGGGGGGAAGATAAGAGAAGGAAGAGGGGAGACATGAGAGAGGCCATAGTAGCACATCATGTTAGTCTAAAAAGGGTTGCATGCTCAATTCCGTGTTCATACCAATGGGTACAAGGGACTTCAAAGTATATATCCACCATTTTTCTTTTTGGAGTAAAATACAATTGAAGTCTCCCCTTCTTGCTGGTAGTTTTAGGATATAAATACCTTTTACCCTCAACCCATCAGTTTTACCCTGGTGGTGCCCGACGAAGTGCTTAGCCACTGGTCTCTCCTCTTTCTTCTGCCTCCTCTCCACAACCCCCTCCCTTTCTTTCTTGATGTCTCTCAGGTGCTCCCCTATTCTAGCCCTGAGAGCTCTTTTGGTCTTGCCTATGTACATTTTTGGACACGGGCATGTGATCATATATATCACTTTCGTAGTGGAGCAATTGATCAAATCCTTGATCACATATTCTCCCTGCCCCATAGTGTCCTTGAAGGTGTCCGTTCTGTCCACAAATGGACATATCTGACACCTTGTACAAGGAACCATACCCTTGCAGTGCGGGTAATCGCATAGCCAAGTGGGATCCTGATGTCTAGTGAACTCAGAGTGGATAAGAATATCCCCCAGGTTCCTAGTTCTGCGTGCCACCATCTTGGGTCCATCACCCACGATGTTGGCCAGATTTTTGTTGTTGGCTAGGATACTCCAATGTTTATTTAACATTTTTCGTACAGAGTCCCATTGGGCCCCATATGTGGTAATTAGTCTAACTGGGCCTCGTTCCATAGTTTTTGGTTCTATTTCATTGTGGTCCATAGATAGTAGACTTGCTCTACTTCTAACCGCAGCCCTACGTTTGGCGTTACGGATCTGCCTATGGGAGTATCCTCGATTCCGAAATCTCATATACAGATCCTTGGACTCCCTACGCAGATCGCTAGCATTTGAGCAATTACGTTTGATTCTCATAAATTGTCCTGTAGGGATACCGTCCTTAAGCCAGGGGGGAGGATGGCTATCTGCTTGCAACAAGGTGTTTGCTGCTGTTTCCTTGCGGTAGGTGCAAGTTCTGATCGTCCCTCCCTTCAGACCAATCATTAGGTCCAGGAATGATAGTTGGGATCGATCATAGGTGTAAGTGAGGCGTATATTACGCTCATTGGTGTTGAGCTGGTCAATGAATTTATGGAGAGCGTCTATGTCGCCTGTCCATATGACCAGCACGTCATCGATGTACCTCAGCCACGTATGTACATGGCTGAGGTACATCGGGCAGCTGAACACCTTCTCCTCCTCCCATCTGCCCAGGTGGAGGCATGCATAGGCTGGTGCCCATGCTGCCCCATCAAAGTTATTGTTTAGAGCAAAGTCAAGAAGTTCCAACAGGAACTCATTCTGTGAGCCAAAGAGGGGAAAGCTTTTTCCAAAGAACTCCTAACAGCTGTGATGCCACATTTATGCGGGATGGACGTGTATAGTAATTCGACGTCAATGCTGACCAGCCATGCCCCCCTTCAACTTTGAGGTCGGCTATCCTGGCCAGCATATGGCGTGTATCCTGCACGTGTGATCTAAGTTCACCTACTATCCCTTTAAGGAGTGAATCCAAGTATTTCCCTACTCTATCAAGGGGTCCACGGATTGCTGACACAATTGGTCTCCCAGGTGGCTTCTCCAGGGATTTGTGCACCTTAGGTATGCAGTAGTAGGTGGGTACATTGTAGTCCTCCACGGATAAATATTCAAATTCCCGTTTTGTCAATAGTCCCACCACCACTGCATCATCCAACTTGCTTTTGAGGTCTCGCACCACCCTGGGGAAAGGGTTCCCGTCCAGTTTTTTGTACGTGTTAGTATCTCCCAGGAGGCGTTTAGCCTCTTTTTCATAGTCTGTGTCTTCCATTGCTCAAATGCTAGCAATCTGCGTAGGGAGTCCAAGGATCTGTATATGAGATTTCGGAATCGAGGATACTCCCATAGGCAGATCCGTAATGCCAAACGTAGGGCTGCGGTTAGAAGTAGAGCAAGTCTACCATCTATGGACCACAATGAAATAGAACCAAAAACTATGGAACGAGGCCCAGTTAGACTAATTACCACATATGGGGCCCAATGGGACTCTGTACGAAAAATGTTAAATACACATTGGAGTATCCTAGCCAACAACAAAAATCTGGCCAACATCGTGGGTGATGGACCCAAGATGGTGGCACGCAGAGCTAGGAACCTGGGGGATATTCTTATCCACTCCGAGTTCACTAGACTTCAGGATCCCACTTGGCTATCTGATTACCCGCGCTGCAAGGGTATGGTTCCTTGTACGAGGTGTCAGATATGTCCATTTGTGGACAGAACAGACACCTTCAAGGACGCTATGGGGCAGGGAGAATATGTGATCAAGGATTTGATCAATTGCTCCACTACGAAGGTGATATATATGATCACTAGGGATGAGCTTCGTGTTCGAGTCGAACCCATGTTCGACTCGAACATCGGCTGTTCGGTCGTTCGCCGAATTGCGAACGATATGGGCCGTTCGCGCCAAATTCGTGTGGCGCGTCACGGCCCATAATTCACTGCGGCCTCGCAGTGCATTGCTTGCTGATGATTGGCCAAGCATGCACTATGACCCGCATGCTTGGCCAATCACAGCGCCGCCTGAACAGAGAGCCGTAATTGGCCAAAGCCAAGGAGGCTTTGGCCAATTATGGCTCAGGGGATTTAGTACACGCCCCACACTATATAAGGCCGCCTGCACTGCGGCCCTGTGCAGTGTGTTCCGTGTGCTGAGAGATAGAGAGAGAGAGAGAGACAGTGTCATTTCATTTGAGTTAGCTAGATTAGGCAGAACAGTCAGTCAGTTAGCTGCACTTAAAGTGTATTGTGTGTATATATGCATCCCAGGTGTTATATATATATATATATATATATATATATATATATATATATATATATATATATATATATATATATATATATATATATATATATATATATATATATATATACATACATACATATACATATATATACATATACACACACTGTATTCAGTTTAGCTAGATCCGTTCCTGTTATCTTCTAGACTATTTACATTTAGTGCAGTGCGACCTGCTCACAGTGTTCAGCTAGATCCGTTCCTGTTATCTTCCTACTGACAGGCAGGCTTGCCTTGTTACAGTATTTACAGCTACCTAAAGAAAATTACTGGTGTTCTTTTGATCCTATTAGTACCACGGTCAGGCAGCTAGACTATTTACATTTAGTGCAGTGCGTCCTGCTCACAGTGTTCAGCCAGATCCGTTCCTGTTATCTTCCTACTGACAGGCAGGCTTGTCTTGTTACAGTATATAAAGCTACCTGAAGAAAATTACTGGTGTTTTTTTGATCCTATTAGTACCACGGTCAGGCAGCTAGACTATTTACATTTAGTGCAGTGCGTCCTGCTCACAGTGTTCAGCTAGATCCGTTCCTGTTATCTTCCTACTGACAGGTAGGCTTGTCTTGTTACAGTATATAAAGCTACCTGAAGGAAATTACTGGTGTTCTTTTGATCCTATTAGTACCACGGTCAGACAGCTAGACTATTTACATTTAGTGCAGTGCGTCCTGCTCACAATGTTCAGCTAGATCCGTTCCTGTTATCTTCCTACTGACAGGCAGGCTTGTCTTGTTACAGTATATAAAGCTACCTGAAGAAAAGTACTGGTGTTCTTTTGATCCTATTAGTACCATGGTCAGGCAGCTAGACTATTTACAGTTAGTGCAGTGCGTCCTGCTCACAGTGTTCAGCTAAACCTACAAGTTAGTGGGGTGCGTCCACCTCACAGTGTTCAGCTAAAGCTACCTGTAGAAGGTTGGTGGTGTTCTCATACTACAGGCAGGCAGTTGATTTTGCTAGCTGCAGTATCAGTACATATATATATATATAGCTAAAACTACAAGTTAGTGTGGTGCGTCCACCTCACAGTGTTCAGCTAAACCTACAAGTTATTTTTTTGCGAGCTCTGCACAGTGTTCACCTAAAGCTACCTGTAGAAGGTTGGTGGTGTTTTCCTGATCCTATCACTACCGCAGGCAGCTAAAAAAGCTACAAGTTAGTTTTTTGCGAGCTCTGCACAGTGTTCAGCTAAAGCTACCTGTAGAAGGTTGGTGGTGTTCTCATACTACAGGCAGGCAGTTGATTTTGCTAGCTGCAGTATCAGTACATATATATATATATATATATATATATATATATATATATATATATATATATATTATATATCCCAGCTTAGTGCAGCTACAGGCCATTAGTATGTCTGGAAGGCCAAGAAGGAGAGGCAGACAGTCACAAGCCAATAAGAGAGGGCAAGCAGGCTCTGTGTCTAGTGCTGGTCGTGGAGATGGTGCATCCTCATCAGCACGTGGCCATGGGACACGCTTGGCTTTTTTTCGGCAGCTGGCCGTGTTGAGCCGCAACATGCGGAAGACTTGGTCGAGTGGATGACCAAGCCGTCCTCATCCTCCTCATCCTCTCTCACCCATGCCCAGGGTGCTTTGTCTGGCAAAGCAGCGGCCTCTTCCCTCAGCTCAATGTCATCAGTGACTCCTTCCCTAGCTCCACCATGTCCTCCTGAGGAGTCCCTCGAACTGTTTGACCACAGTGTTGGATACATGCTCCAGGAGGATGCCCAGAGTTTGGAAGGCTCTGATGATGATACTGAGCTCGATGAAGGCAGTAACATGAGCACGGACAGAGGGGGTGCCCAAGAAGGACAGCAATCTGGCAGTCATGCTCCCCCTGCTGCAGCATACTGCCAGGTTTGCTCCAGTGATGAGGAGGGAGGGGATGATGAGGTCACTGACTCAACGTGGGTGCCTGATAGGAGAGAGGAGGAGGAGGAGGAGGAGGAGGAGGAGGAGGAGGAGGAAGCGGCACATCACCAACAAGGCAGGATGCCCTCCAAGGGCCAGCCTAAGGGCAGCACATTGACTGCATCACACCCCAAAGCTCCACATGTGCAGGGCGCTGCAGTCTCTGCGCGTTATTCAAAAAGTTCTTTGGTGTGGGCCTTTTTTGAGACGAGTGCATCAGATCGCACCGCTGCTATTTGCAACATATGTCTCAAGCGTATCTCACGTGGCCAAAACATCTCCCGCTTGGGTACCACATGCTTGACCAGACATATGTTGACCTGCCATGCAGTTCGTTGGCAAGCATATCTAAAAGACCCACACCAAAGAACAAAGAGGACCTCTCCTTGCTCCTCATCAGCTGAGATTTCCAACCCCACTAGACCTTCAGTCCTCTCTGAGACCTGCACTGAGAGGATTGAAGGTGTAGAATTAGGTGTGTCACAGCCAAGTACTTGTGGGTAATCTGCTTTTGGTACACCGACGTCAGATTGTACCAGGCAAATTTCCCTGCCCCAGCTGCTGCACCGCCGAAAGAAGTTTGCTCCCAGCCATCCACATGCCCAGCGGTTGAATGCTAGCTTGGCAAAATTGCTAGCACTTCAACTGCTGCCTTTTCAGTTGGTAGACTCTGCCCCCTTCCGTGAGTTTGTGGAATGTGCGGTTCCTCAGTGGCAGGTACCCAAACGCCACTTTTTCTCACGGAAGGCGATTCCGGCTCTCTACCACCATGTGGAAGGCAATGTCCATGCCTCGCTGGACAGGGCGGTCAGCGGTAAGGTGCATATTACCGCTGACTCTTGGTCCAGCAGGCATGGACAGGGACGTTACCTAAGTTTCACGGCGCATTGGGTGACTCTGCTGGCAGCTGGGAAGGATGCAGGACAAGGTGCAGTAGTGTTGGAGGTTGTTCCGCCACCACGCCTCCAAAATGCTAATGATTGTGACACACCTCTCTCCTCTACCCCCTCCTCTTCTTCTTCCTCCATGGCCTCTTCCTCGGAACCAGCGGTGCTCCGTAGTCGTTCAAGGGGCTACGCAAGTACGCAGGCCAAAAGATGCCATGAGGTGCTTGAGCTGGTGTGCTTGGGGGACAGGAGCCACACTGGGGCAGAGGTTCTGTCAGCTCTGCAGGGGCAGGTTCAGAGGTGGTTGACGCCACGCCAACTTAAGGCAGGAATGGTGGTTTGCGACAATGGCACCAACCTCCTCTCTGCCCTCCGACAGGGACAAATGACCCATGTTCCCTGTTTGGCTCACGTCCTTAACTTGGTGGTTCAGCGGTTCTTGGGCAGGTACCCGGGCTTACAGGATGTCCTGAGGCAGGCCAGGAAAGTCTGTGTGCATTTCCGCCGGTCATATAATGCCAGTGCTCGGCTGACGGACATCCAAAAGGAGTTTAACCTGCCCAAGAACCGCCTAATCTGTGACATGCCCACCAGGTGGAACTCAACGTTGGCCATGCTGCAGCGGCTGCACATGCAGCAGAGGGCCATCAATGAGTACCTGTGTGACTATGGCACCAGGACAGGGTCAGGGGAGCTTGTTTTTTTTTCCCCACGCCAGTGGGCCATGATCAGGGATGCATGCACTGTCCTGTCACCATTTGAGGAGGCCACGAGGATGGTGAGCAGTGACAGTGCATGCATCAGTGACACTGTCCCCCTTGTCCACCTGTTGGAGCACACACTGCGTGGAATAATGGACAGGGCACTTGAGGCAGAACAGAGGCAGGAAGAGGAGGACTTCCTTAGCTCTCAAGGCCCCCTTTATCCAGACAGTGTTCCTGCGTGCCCGCCGATCACACAGGAAGAGGACGAGGAGGAGGAGGAGGAAGATTGTGTCAGTATGGAGGTGGAGCCTGGCACTCAGCATCAGCCTTTAAGGGATCAGTCCCAAGAAACACATGGACTTGTACGTGCCTGGGAGGAGGTGGCTGCGGACCATGTCGTCCTTAGTGACCCAGAGGACTCCGGACCGAATGCCTCAGCAAACCTACACTGCATGGCCTCCCTGATCCTGCAAAGCCTGCGTAAGGATCCTCGTATTCGTGGTATCAAGGAGAAGGACCAATACTGGCTGGCAACCCTCCTTGATCCACGTTACAAGGGTAAGGTTGCGGACCTTATCTTGCCATCGCAGAGGGAGCAGAGGATGAAATATCTTTGGGAGGCCTTGCAGAAAGGTCTGTGCAACGCGTTCCCAGAGACTGGGAGGTTACAAACTCCTGTTTCTGGACAACGTGTTGCTGAGACTTCGGTCAGTCAAAGAAGGAGCGGTGGAGAAGGTGGCCGTCTGACTGATGCGTTCAGACAATTTTTTGGTCCGCAGCCCCAATGTATGATCGGTTCCAGCAACCATTGCCAGCGTCTGTTTTACATGGTGCAGGAATACCTAGGGGCAAGATCAGACTTGGACACCTTTCCCACCGAAAATCCTCTGGGTTACTGGGTCTTGAGGATGGATCACTGGCCAGAACTTGCACAGTATGCGATTGAGCTACTGGCCTGTCCTGCATCCAGCGTTCTTTCGGAACGCACATTCAGTGCTGCTGGAGGAGTGGAAACTGATCACAGGGTGCGTCTGTCCACCGACTCGGTCGATCGACTGACCTTCATAAAAATGAATCAGTCTTGGATCACCACCAGCTACCAAGCACCTGATGCTGATGTAACCGAATAATTTTTTTTGAAATCTCAGATCCCTTCAAAGACTGCCTATGCTGATGCTGAGTGACTATCCCTGAGTAATTATCCTCTTCCTCAATCATCACGCTGATAGCTTGTAAGAACATTTTTGGTTCTGGGCGCCACCACCAGTGCCTAAGGCACAATTTTTCAGCCCCTGTTTAACAGGGGCGTGTAATTACAATTTTTGATGTAATACTTTGCAGCAGGGCTCGTTCCTGCATTCCAACTAGAGTGTCTGTGAGGGGTTGCAGTGTTGTGGCACCAGCACAAGTGTCTAAGGCCTAATTTTTCAGCTCCTGTTCAACAGGGGCATGTAATTACAATTCTTGATCTAATATTTCACAGCAGGGCCCTGTGAGGGCTTACAGTGTTGTGGCCACAGCAACACCTAAGGCCCAAATTTCTGCTGAGTATATAGGGCAGGACCCTACTTTCAAACATCTAACTTACAAACAACTCCTACTTGCAAACGGAAGGAGATAACAGGAAGTGAGATGAAATCTACCCCTAGGAAGGGAAATTCTCTCCTGTAAGAGTTAATATGGGAAAAACATTTCTCCTTTCCACTGATGCTTTCCAATCCTTGTTCCACAAAAAAACCCAAATTTTCAAAAAACATTTTTCATTGGGACAAAAAGTGAGGTGAAATCTTCTGAAGAGGAGGAAAGACAGCAAAACAAATGTCACAGGGGTGATAACCCTTCCCTATGTTTTCCAAAAAGCTTAAAAAATATTTTTTGGCTGGAGCTAAACACGTTAAAAATGTACCCGTTCAAAATTACAAAGAGATTCTACTTAACAACAAACCTACAGTCCCTGTCTTGTTTGCACCGCCTGTATACTGCTGTTCAGAGTATATAGGGCCTTGTGGCCCCACACCTTTCCTTATTTTAATGTGGGTGCGGGGTTCCCCTTAATATCCATACAAGACCCAAAGGGCCTGGTAATGGACTGGGGGGTACCCATGCCGTTTGTCTCACTGATTTTCATCCATATTGCCATGATCTGACATTACATTAAACCCGCAAGCAGTTTTAAATGAGATTTTTTCCTTTAAAAATGACATTTTGTGCAGGGACTGTTCTAAACATGGGAAACACGCGTCACTTTACAGGCATACTATAGACACCCCCAGGTACGATATTTAAAGGAATATTTCACTTTTTTTTTTTTACTTTAAGCATCATTAAAATCACTGCTCCCGAAAAAACGGCCGTTTTTAAAAGTTTTTTTTGCATTGATACATGTCCCCTGGGGTAGGACCCGGGTCCCCAAACCCTTTTTAGGACAATACCATGCAAATTAGCCTTTAAAATGAGCACTTTTGATTTCAAACGTTCGAGTCCCATAGACGTCAATGGGGTTCTAACGTTCGTGCAAACTTTCGGTCCGTTCGCGGGTTCTGGTGCGAACCGAACCGGGGGGTGTTCGGCTCATCCCTAATGATCACATGCCCGTGTCCAAAAATGTACATAGGCAAGACCAAAAGAGCTCTCAGGACTAGAATAGGGGAGCACCTGAGAGACATCAAGAAAGAAAGGGAGGGGGTTGTGGAGAGGAGGGGGAAGAAAGAGGAGAGACCAGTGGCTAAGCACTTCGTCCGGCACCACCAGGGTAAAACTAATGGGTTGAGGGTAAAAGGTATTTATATCCTAAAACTACCAGCAAGAAGGGGAGACTTCAATCGTATTTTACTCCAAAAAGAAAAATGGTGGATATATACTTTGAAGTCCCTCGTACCCATAGGTATGAACACGGAATTGAGCATGCAACCCTTTTTAGACTAACATGATGTGCTACTATGGCCTCTCTCATATGTCTCCCCTCTTCCTTCTCTTATCCTTTCCCCCCTCTTTCCCCCCCTCCCCCTTCTTCCCCCTTCCCCCTCCCTCCCCCGTGTAATTCTCCCGTTTGGGAGTTGTCTTCCAGCCTCTCTTTCTATTCACTATTTTTTTCATCTCTCTTGTCTCTTCCATTGTATTTTATTGGTCCCTTGCTACATATATCCCTATTCCGGTCCCTGTTCTCCCCTTTCTTAATGAGAATGAGGGCATTCCTCTTCTCTATTTATTTATTTGCATGTACCTTTTATTAACATTGTGTATTGTTGGTGCTCTATCCGTACACTAATCACGTATTAGTGGTAAGACATATATTTTGTATTAATGTCATAGGCGACTAGGAAGGATAGGGGGATTCTAGTGTGGATGTATCATATAAACAGACTCTATCTTCCATTTCCTCTCCGGATTCAAATACAACAGTCTAAATATGACCATCTCACTATAAGAACTGTGAAAACATAGACCAAAGCCAGACACAAAAAGGAACTGTCACCCGGGCTTGGCATTATTATCGTTTTAGCCTGTCCCTGTTGGATCTATTGGTTAAATCAAAGAGGGAGGGGTGACAGCATCTCAGAGCAATAAGAGGGAGAGATGCTTGCCAGTACCCTCCACGTTCAGTTGAAGCTATGTAACAATGATGTTGCGAAACGCATCGACGTAACCATGATGTTCAGACGCCGACTCAGTCATCTCCCCATTCCAATGGGAGACGGGGACTTCTGATAGGGGAAATTGAATCCCTCTAGACGGAACCGCCAAACAACAAGGAGCTCACTTGCCGTATGTGCACAGCTGCAGACTGAACCTATGAGCGAGTGGAGTGCTGTCCATCGTGTCCTTGCAGGATACAGCATGTCATAGACAGCACTTGCACCACAGGCGGAGAAATTAGGGAGCAGTTGGGCTGCCATGGAAACATAGGAGACGCTGTCTGATCCTCATACTATCAAGAGGTGGTAACGTAACCCGTGGCATCTCCGCATAGATATTGGTGTGGCATTGCTTTGGTAAATGTGGACCCTGGGACAATATGCAGTGATGTAAAACTAACCACTGGTCAATGACCTATCTTGAAATACAAAACTAGTTCCAGGCAATTTCCAGCTAACTTGCTTTGCTATGTGAATAGCACCTGGCAGTGACCGCATTAACTAACTGTGTGGCTTCAATTATCCAACACACCCTAACAGAGACTCTCTGAATGTCATATAATTTATCACACTCCAGGAACGGACTTTTGTGAATGAAATGCTTTGAGCATGCGCATGCAAGATACATCTTTGTAGTCCCTCCAATCCACCCATTAAGTACATTTAGTAGATGGTGATATTATTCAGCGGGGTCTATTTAGTTAGGCATCTCCTGCGTTGGTCAAATCCCACTATCCCCATCTCCCCGGGGGACCACACAAGCACAATGCTCCTTTGTTATTAAATATTGTTTTTTTACAATCTGATTTGGCGTTTAGCCATAGGGACCTTGTGCCTCTGTGGGAGTATAGGCGCCTGCACCCTATATGTTTTATGTTTCTACATGTTTGTTATTGTTTGTCATTTTTGTGAATCTGGCCAATGGGCATACCGCGTGCAATTTGCACCCGATAGGCCCATTTATTAGTGTTCGGTGGACCAACTTTACCCATACAATTGTTGGTGATATCATTGTATATTTTAGAATTTGTTACTATAATAAACTTTGTTAATCTTTTTATATACTACTTTCCCATCATTGCCCACTATATCCACGGTAACTGTCTTTGGGCCCAGGAGGACCACTTTCTTGTGTTCCTCTTTGGTCCCTTTCCTTTTTCATTATGTACAATCATATGATGGTTTTGTTTGTGGATGTGAACACAATGTTTTATAGATGTACGTCTTATAATATCTTTCCACTGTCTTTTCCTCTCTCTTTGTCTATCCAAGTTATGAGAAACTCAAATACCTACTCCCAGGCTTAGGAGTTACTGTCACTGTTTTTGGACAGACGTTGGGGACAACGTCTATTGTAGTGGGGGGAGTATGTAGCGCTGGTAGATTTGCGATCTACCGCATGTTAGGTAAATTTAGTAACTTGTTCGTTAGGAAAGTTAAGTTTGCCTCTGTTCCAGCTTGGCTGACGTTGTGTGTGTTTCTGTGCTGACCGGTGGGTGTCGCTGTTGTCACTGGTTAGTGTTGGAAGGGCAACGTGTCGAAGCGTATAGATGCTCTTCTGTCCCGGAGACAACTCGGTGGAGGTGGTCCTCCGAGTTGCATTCTGGGCGAGGGTATTTATGGAACAGACGCCATATTTTGGGGTTCGTTTTACAGCCACCTGCTGGCCCTCCTGGCTGACAGGTATGAGTTAGAGAGCTACCTCGTGGTCCTCCGTTCCGGAGCCCCACATCGCTGCAGCGCAGGGGTGGGCCCAGAAGCTTGTCTGGGGCCTACCACAGGGGCCGAGGAATGGTCCTGAGCTGTCTATCCCGTGTGAAGAAGCTGGACAACCGAGGAGATCACAGGGGAGGACCTGTCATGGAAAGATCACGCAACGTGCTGGTCTGGAGAGGGGCCTGGTGACTCGGTTGGAGGACGTATCCAAAAGTAACTATACAGCATAGTGTTGCCAGGTTGGCTTAAAGGTTCAGGCACTGTGACTGACGTTCATTGCAGAAAAAACAATACATCCTGTGGCAGAGGATCGTACGGGTTTGTTCCCAAACAAGTCTGTGGCAGAGACTTTTGTTCATGCTACGTACTGGCTGCTAGGCAGGTGAGAGAGGCCTATCCAGGCGAGCAAAGAGTGTGTCCCACGAGGGGAGCGCATTCTATTATAATATCCAAATTCTACCAGGACATTTGTCAAGAACCCTACAAGAAGATATTTGAGTTTCTTCTGCAGTTTCCTTTCTGCCTCTTTCCTGCTACTTCCTAAGTAAATAGTTTAATAAAGCATTGAAAATGTACTCAAGTGTTGGTGCGTGTGTCGTCCAGAGGTAAACTCAACGGAACTCTAGACCCGGTGGCGGTGAAACAGAGGGAAGGAGAGTGAAGGTAACAGACCCGCTTAAATTAGCAGCTCCACCGAGAGTTAGTGCTACACCATTTAAAAAAAAAAAATTAAAAGTCAGCAGCCACAAATACTGCAGCTGCTGACTTTTAATATTCGGACGCTTACCTGTCCAGGGTCCAGCGATGTGGGGGATTGAAGCCCTGCTCATCTCCCCCTCCACTCGGCAGCGCCAGCATTTTAACTGTGGGTGCCTGGCTGTGGCTTCACAGCCGGGTACCCACTGCACATGTGCAAGCCGTGCACCGTCACTGGCCGCAAAATCATCTGGGACCAGTCACGTGTCCCAGATGGTTGACAAGAGGGAGGGGGGAGAGGCAATCTCCCTTCCTGCACCGAGGGAAGTGATGTCAGGAGCCGAAGGAGGCAGACTTCGAGGGACCCCCTAGCAACAGGAATTTAGAGGCAAGTAAAAAAAAAAATTCTCCAAATGTTTTTTATTTTAGGCACATTACTAATTTTTTTGGGGGGGTAGAACTCCACTTTAATGAAGAGAAAAAGCTCCTGGGGGCACCCATGGTGGCAGAATGCCAGGACCCAGTCACAAGTGTGACCTTTGTAACCCTGGTAGTTCTGCCATTGAGGTTGGGCCCTTATATGGAGTTCCCTGGTGTGCTGGTGACATGTCTATTGTTTTCTGTCACCGTGCGGTGGGCCCAAGATGGTAGGAAGGGGGCTCTCTGCAGAACACATGAAAGGGTCCTGCTGCAGGACCATAATAAAGGGCCCCCCTGCAACAGGAGTAAAGTGCCCCCCGGGGACAGTGGGGAGGGCCACGGAACTAAAGAAAAGGGCCCCGGGACCAATGAAATGAAGGCTCTAGTTACTCCTCTGGATGTGTTCATATGTTTCCATATACTCGGAGAAGAGGCAATGAGGAGAAGAATGTGGAGATGGAAGGATGAACAGTAGAGGGATGGACACCCAGGAGATGGTGACCGGGAGGCAGGCCCGGACTGGGACAAAAAATAGGCCCGGGCATTTTGGAATGAGCAGCCCATGACATCTTAACCCGCCCCTTCCCCACTCTCCATCCTGACGGATCTCCCGGGAGAGGGGAGGGGGAAACCTAGCAAAGGTGCGGGGGCGAGGGGGACAGGGAAAGAGCAGGGGGGGCAGAGAGCACAGGGAAGAACTTAGAGAACATGGGGTAGGGCGAAACCACAGGAGAGCACTGTGGGGGGAGGCGGAGAGCATGAGGGGGCAGAGAGCACAGGGGAGAGGCAGAGAACACAGGGAGGAAGAGGAAGAGGAGAGCACAAGGGGGCCGGAGAGCATGGGGGGCTGGAGAGCACAGGGGGTTGGAGAGCACAGA
Source organism: Aquarana catesbeiana (assembly GCF_042186555.1). NCBI lineage: Eukaryota > Metazoa > Chordata > Amphibia > Anura > Ranidae > Aquarana > Aquarana catesbeiana. Next base: position 793,464,173 of record NC_133325.1, read on the forward strand.
GGGAAGCAAAAACACAGGGTGGGGCGTAGAGCACAGGGAGGGCAGGAGAGCACGGGGAGGAGAGCACAGGGGGGAGGTGGAGATCACTGGGGGGGGCTGTAGAGCACTGGGGGGGAGGCAGAGGGCACAGGGGGCAGCAGAGAGCATGGGAGGAGGTGGAGAGCACAGGCGGTAGGCGGAGATCAATGGGGGGGCTGGAGAGCACTGGGGGAGAGGCGTAGGGCACAGGGGGGCAGCGTAGAGCATGGGGGAGGTGGAGAGCACTGGGAGGGCTAGAGAGCCTTGGGGGAGAGGCAGAGGGCACAGGGGGGCACCATAGAGCATGGGGGAGGTGGAGAGCACAGGGGGGACTGGAGAGCACTGGGGTAGCTAGAGAGCACTGGGGGGCTATAGAGCACTGGGGGAGAGGAAGAGGGCACAGGGGGGCAGCGAAGAGCATGGGGGAGGTGGCGAGCACAGGGGGAGAGACGGAGGGCACAGGGGGCAACGTAGAGCATGGGGGAGGTGGAGAGCACAGGAAGGAGGTGGAGAGAAGAGGGGGGCTGGAGAGCACTGGGGGGCTAGAAACCACGGGGGGGGGGGCTGGAAAGCATTGGGGGGAGGTGAAGAGCACTGGGGGAGGTGGAGAGCAAAGGGGGAGAGGAAGAGGGCACAGGGTGCAGCGTAGAGCATGGGGGGAGGTGGAGAGCACAGGAGGGAGGTGGAGAGAACAGGAGGAGAGGAGGAGGGCATGGGGGGCAGCGTAGAGCATGGGGGGGTGGAGAGCACAGGGGGAGGTGAAAAGCACAGGGGGAGAGGCAGAAGGCACAAGGGGGCAGCATAGAGCATGGGGGAGGTGGAGAGTACAGGGGGAGGTGAAAAGCACAGGGGGAGAGGCAGAGGGCACAGGGGGGCAGCATAGAGCATGGGGGAGGTGGAGAGCACAGGGGGAGAGACAGAGGGCACAGGGGGGCAGCGTAGAGCATGGGAGGAGGTGAAAAGCACAGGGGAAGAGGCGGAGGGGGGCTAGATACCACGGGGGAGCTAGAGGGCACTGGGTGGGCTGGAGAGCACTGGGGGAGAAGTGGAGGGCACAGGGGGGCATCGGAGAGCATGGGGGAGGTGGAGAGCACAGGAGGGAGGTGGAGAGAACAGGGGGGCTGGAGAGCCCTGGGCGGGGTGCTAGAGAGCACTGGGGGGGCTGGAGAGCATTGGGGGGGAGGTGAAGAGCACAGGGGGAGGTGGAGAGCACAGGGGGAGAGGCAGAGGGCAGCGTAGAGCATGGGGGGAGGTGAAAAGCACAGGGGGAGAGGCGGAGGGAACAGGGGGGCAGCATAGGGCATGGGGGATGTTAAGAGCACAGAAGGGAGGAGGAGAGCACGGGGGCTGGATAGCACGGGGGACTAGAGAGCACTGGGTGGAGGTGGAGAGCACAGGGGGGCTGGAGAGCACTGGGGGAGAAGTGGAGGGCACAGGGGGGCAGTGGAGAGCATGGGGGAGGTGGAGAGCACAGGAGGGAGGTGGAGAGCACAGGAGAGAGGTGGAGAGCACAGGGGGCAGTGGAGAGCACAGGGGGAGAGACGGAGGGCACAGGGGGCAGCATAGAGCATGGGGGGAGGTGGAGAGCACTGGGGGGGCTGGAGAGCATTGGGGGAGGTGAAGAGCACAGCTGGGGGGAGGCAGAGGGCACAGGGGGGCAGCGTAGAGCATGGGGGATGTGGAGAGCACAGGGGGGCCTGGATAGCACTGGGGGAGAAGTGGAGGGCACAGGGGGCAGCAGAGAGCATGGGGGAGGTAGATATCACAGGGTGGGAGGTGGAGAGCACATGGAGAGAGGCAGAGGGCACAGAGGGGCAGCAGAGAGCATGGGGGAGATGGAGAACACTGTGGGGGGTAGAGAACACTGTGGGGGCAGCAGAAATAAGCAGGACAGGAGGAGCGGTGGGGGTGGCTGCATATAGAAGAATTATTCTCTTCATCTTCCTCCCGCAGTACCTGACAGCCTGCGAGAGGGAGAGGAGCAGAAGCAGGCATTCAGAGACTGCGAGAGGGAGATGGAGAGAATAATTCTTCTATATGCAGCCGCCCCCACCGCTCCTCCTATGCAGGTTACAGGGCGCCACACTTACCTACGTTCTCTCTGATCCGGCTGCAGCAGACTCCTCTCCCCTTCGTGGCCACGCCCCCCAGCACCAACGGCTTAACTATACTGGCAGCCGTGGAGAGGTGTCTCCTCTAGCTCCTCCCCCCCTTCATGTTTCCATCCCCCTGTTGCCGATGGCTGAGCCTGAGCTGAACTGGCAGCCGGGCGGCCGCGGAAAGGTTGGGGACTGGCGCGGGCTTAAAGAGCAGCCTGCCTTGGCCCTGCAAGCAAGAACATGCGGCCCGGACGCACCGGCCCACCGGGCATTTGCCCGGTTTTCCCTATGGCCAATCCGGGCCTGCCGGGAGGAATGGAAGAGAGGTGAGGTACAGGCAGCTAATAAAACAGGAGAAGGACTAACCAGAGAAAGAAACCTCATACAGTCATGTGAAAAAGTGCCGACAAATAAAGGTGATATACCTGGAAAAGAACACAAGAAAAAAAATGTCCTTTTCAATTACTTATTCAGCTATTTATGAAATGTATAGATCTACTGGTTGCCGTGTTTTTATCAATTTTACCGACTATTCAAGCTACCATGCTAAATGTACCCCCACAGGTCCTGCAAGCAACACATATGAATTATCGCTATTTTTTAAACAAACCTCCCTTGTGATGAACTAGGATTTTTTGTGTGGTTATTCCATGAGAAATTACTACCAATTCTATTGTTACTATCTTACCTACTGTATACCATTGTTATCAGTGTTACATATATTTATGTACTGTGCTATGTGCCAAGATGCATTATGTATGTTATCTTATACCTTCATTACTGGAATCATGTATGGTTAGGGCCCTTTCACACTGGGGCAGGGGCGACGTCGGCGGTAAAGCGCCGCTATTGCAAGCGGCGCTTTACCGTAGGTATTTGGTCGCTAGCGGGGGGGTTTACCCCCCCGCTAGCGGCCGAGAAAGGGTTAAAAACCACTGCAAAGCACCTCTGCAGAGGCGCTTTGCCGGCGGTATAGCCGTGCTGTCCCATTGATTTCAATGGGCAGGATCGGTGAAGGAGCGGTATATACTCCGCTCCTTCACCGCTCCGAAGATGCTGCTAGTAGGACTTTTTTTCCCGTCCTGTTAGCGCAACGCTCCAGTGTGAAAGCCATCGGGGCTTTCACACTGGAATCAAAGCAGCGGCAGTCGGGTCAGTTTGCAGGCGCTATTATTAGTGCAATAGCGCCTGCAAACCGCCCCAGTGTGAAAGGGCCCTTACAATTTAGCTCTCAATAAAAATCCTTTTATGTTCACCCAATTACTTTTCTTGCTGCCACCTGCTTCACACAAAGTCCCATCCTCCTTGTAAATAAAATCCTTTCTCTATTTATTCAGCTAAACTATTGATAGATGTAATGATGTACTGTGGAAAAAGTAAATACACTCTTGGCCACAGAAGCCCATAGCAGTCATGATGTCTTGTAAGCATCTATAAACCATTCTCTGACATTGATTCAGTGAAAGTTGTGATGATCTCTCCATGCAAAATTCCTTCAGCTACAAGATGTTGGTGGGTTTCCTTTCACTGACTACCTATTTCAAAATCCCCCCTACAAATATTAAATGGGAATCAAATCAGGAGAAAACATGTTCTGACAAAATGAGCAACCTGGCAGAATGTGCAACCCGCATGTATACACCGCTGGGATCAGATATTATATCTCTGTATACAAATCACATCTATTCCTATATACTGATCTCCATGTATACACCGCTGGGATCACATATTATATCTCTGTATACAGATCACATCTATTCCTATATACTGATCTCCATGTATACACCGCTGGGATCAGATATTATATCTCTTTATACAAATCACATCTATTCCTATATACTGATCTCCATGTATACACCGCTGGGATCAGATATTATATCTCTGTATACAGATCACATCTATTCTATGTACTGATCTCCATGTATACACCGCTGGGATCACACATTATATCTCTGTATACAGATCACATCTATTCTATATACTGATCTCCATGTATACACCGCTGGGATCAGATATTAAATCTCTGTATACAGATCACATCTATTCCTATATCATAGGTGTGCGCACAGGGTGTGCCAGGTGTGCCCAGGCACACCCAAATCACCCTGTGCAGAACATATTCCCCTACTGATGTCTCCTCCTCCTTTCCCCCGCAGCACTGCAAGCTTCCAACCTCTCCCGCCGGCTGTTGCTGTGGGATGTTTTAGGATGAGTAGTTGAAGGGGCCATGGAAAATGTAATTTACTAGCCCTTTCCCTTTCTGAATGAACATCATGAGTAATCGGTAGTGTGTGCTTGAGCTTTAGGGTGCACACCCTAATGCCATAGGCTGCGCACGCCTATGTCCTATATACTGATCTCCATGTATACACCGCTGGAATCAGATATTATATCTCTGTATACAGATCACATCTATTCTATATACTGATCTCCATGTATACACCGCTGGGATCACATATTATATCTCTGTATACAGATCACATCTATTCTATATACTGATCTCCATGTATACACCGCTGGGATCACATATTATATATCTCTGTATACAGATCACATCTATTCTATATATTGATCTCCATGTATACACCGCTGGGATCACATATTATATCTCTGTATACAGATCACATCTATTCCTATATACTGATCTCCATGTATACACCGCTGGGATCACATATTATATCTCTGTATACAGATCACATCTATTCTATATACTGATCTCCATGTATACACCGCTGGGATCACATATTATATCTCTGTATACAGATCACATCTATTCTATATACTGATCTCCATGTATTCACCGCTGGGATCAGATATTATATCTCTGTATACAGATCACATCTATTCCTATATACTGATCTCCATGTATACACCGCTGGGATCACACATTATATCTCTGTATACAGATCACATCTATTCTATATACTGATCTCCATGTATACACCGCTGGGATCAGATATTATATCTCTGTATACAGATCACATCTATTCTATATACTGATCTCCATGTATACACCGCTGGGATCACATATTATATCTCTGTATACAGATCACATGTATTCCTATATACTGATCTAGAAGATCAGAGCTGACATTACCTGTCACACATCGTCCGATCATCTCCTCTCCTCTCCTCTGGTACAAGTCAGGCAGAGAAGTTACAATGTATATAAGATCCAGAAGAGGCAACTAGCTCAGTCTACACTCTGACTGCAGATATCTGCCAAGTCCTCCTGTCCTGAGCTCTGCTCTGGTTCTCAGTTGGAGATCTGTGCATATGGCTACTTATTATTCATCATCTCCAGCCAATCAGGTGCTGGAAACAGATCAGTAGGCGTAGCTCCGCTTCACAATGCAGAATAAGCTGTCAGCATTCTTATCACACTTCCTTATAGAGCTTCACACATAACTTTTGTTTGCATAGAAATTCACTGATATGTTTGGTATGTCAGCGACTGAAGAAAGGTTGTGAAGATGACTGGGAGGATCAGGTGGGAAATTGAGAGCAGGATTCATTGTTTGTAAAAGGAGATTATTATGTACAGATGTGTGTTTAACCCCTTCAATACCGGGCACTTTTACCCCTCCCTGCCCAGGCCAATTTTCAGCTTTCAGCGGTGTCACTCTTTGAATGACAATTGCACGGTCATACTACACTGTATCCATATGACATTTTTATCATTTTTTTCACACAACTAGAGCTTTCTTTTGGTGGGTGGTATTTAATCGTGGCTGGGTTTTTTATTTTTTTGCTAAAAAAACAAAAAAAGGCCAAACATTTTGGAAAAACATTTTTTTCTTAATTTCTGTTATGAAATTTTGTCAAGAAATAATTTTTCTGTGGCACTGATGAGGAGGCACCAATATGCAGCATTGATGGCCACTGATGTGGAGGCACCAATATGCAGCATTGATAGGCAGCACTTATGAGCACTGATTGGCAACACTGACTGGCATCACTGATGGGCACTGATGAGGAGGCATTAATATGCAGCACTGCTGGGCACTGTTGGGGCTGCACTGATGATCAGTTCTCTATGTATCTGTGCAGATCTCCCCTGTGAGAAAATGCCGCTGATCAGATCTCTTCTCCTCACAAACTGTAATGCCCCGTACACACGGTCGGATATTCCGACAACAAAATCCATGGATTTTTTCCGACGGATGTTGGCTCAAACTTGTCTTGCATACACACAGTCACACAAAGTTGTCGGAAAATCCGATCGTTCTGAACGCAGTGACGTAAAACACGTACGTCGGGACTATAAACGGGGCAGTAGCCAATAGCTTTCATCTCTTTATTTATTCCGAGCATGCGTGGCACTTTGTCCGTCGGATTTGTGTACACACAATCGGAAATTCCAACAACGGATTTTGTTTTCGGAAAATTTTATAGCCTGCTCTCAAACTTTGTGTGTCGGAAATTCCGATGGAAAATGTGTGATGGAGCCTACACATGGTCGGAATTTCTGACAACAAGGTCCTATCACACATTTTCCATCGGAAAATCCGACCGTGTGTATGGGGCATTAGTGTGAGGAGAGGAATGTTGATAACCGTTGTCACGGAACGTCCCACACTCCGCTTGAGTGCTTCCGTCATATACCGCTTCCTAAGTTCTGGAACACGAGTCCAATGGATCTGGCTATAGGATCCCCAAGAACTAGACAACACCAGTCTTGGAGTACATCAGAACTACCTTTTTTATTTGAGATCTCACAGACCTTTATACAGCAGGGATGACTCAAAGCTAACCTAATTAACATGAGCTAATTTACTACAAAATGTACCCAGACCAGATGACAGTCTTGTGGGCACCGAGCTTCACACATTAATATAAACACAATAGCTGGAGCTAATTACAATTAACAATACAAACAACAATCTCCCCCCTCCTCAACCTAGACCATTCATCTATTAGCCAGTGCTGGTGGCTAATGTGATCAGCTCTCTCAATTAACATAAACAACAATGGGTGAAAAGACTCTTAGGCCCCATTCACACTAGCGCGTTTTTTGATGCATTTTGCATTTTGCAGAAATGCACGGGAATTTTTTAACATGGGTTCCTATGGAACATGTTCACATCAATGCTTTTTTGTATCTCTGCGTTTTTGGAAAGGGTCGGGGACTTTTTCTCATGCAAAATGCAGCGTTTTGCATGTAATGGTTTTCAATGGACAAGCATCAAAAACGCAAGTGCACCTTTTTTGCAGCGTTTTTGATGCGTTTTTGGTGCGTTTTTGCCGTTTTTTTTTTTTTTTTTTTTTTTTTGTAATTTTTTTGTAAGACTGTAAAAAAAAAATGAAAAAAAAAAAAAAAAAAAAAAAAAAAAAAAACGCAAAACGCAAATCGCGGCAAAAACGCGGCAAAAACGCCGCTAAAACACGGCAAAAACGCGGCTCAAAAACGCGGCAAGCATGAAAAAAAAACCTCCAAAAACGCTCAAAAGCAACATGCATAGGTGTAGGCTCGATTCACACCTATGCATGTTGCTTTTGAGCGTTTTTGGAGGTTTTTTTTTCATGCTTGCCGCGTTTTTGAGCCGCGTTTTTGCCGCGTTTTAGCGGCGTTTTTGCCGCGATTTGCGTTTTTTTTTTTTTCATTTTTTTTTACAGTCTTACAAAAAATTACAAAAAAAAAAAAAAAACGGCAAAAACGCACCAAAAACGCACCAAAAACGCATCAAAAACGCTGCAAAAAAGGTGCACTTGCGTTTTTGATGCTTGTCCATTGAAAACCATTACATGCAAAACGCTGCATTTTGCATGAGAAAAAGTCCCCGACCCTTTCCAAAAACGCAGAGATACAAAAAAGCATTGATGTGAACATGTTCCATAGGAACCCATGTTAAAAAATTCCCGTGCATTTCTGCAAAATGCAAAATGCATCAAAAAACGCGCTAGTGTGAATGGGGCCTTAGAGCCACACTAAACACATTATAGCAGAATTGATGACATTAGCATTTAACAGTACGAGTCCCAATGGTATAAATCAGTCACCATTCTAATATGGCATATAAAGGGTTCCCAGAGTCTGTGTGTTTTGGGGGGACATGGAGCTGAATCCATAGTAACACCAACCCCAGGGTCCCCAGGCATACAGCTCACAGAGAGCACCATTCCCCCAAATGCTAGGGCCCATAATCGGTGGGCAACAGGCTTGCACACAGTCCTCTCCAACAGCCTCTGCCCTGGCCAGGTCCGTGACAACCGTCATTTCCTTGTTTTACATGTGATCAGCGGAGGCTGGTGCTCAAAATTTTTGGGGGGCACAAACAAACTGAAAAGAAAAACCCCATCAATTGCAGCCACTGTGCCCATCAAATGCAGCCACTGTGCCCATCAAATGCAGCCACTGTGCCCATCAAATTGGCATGCAATGCCAAGCTGCTGCTAACAAAGCAAACAGAATATTGGCATGCATTAAAAAGGGGGATCAACTCCAGAGATAAAACGATAATTCTCCCGCTCTACAAGACTCTGGTCCGGCCGCACCTGGAGTATGCTGTCCAGTTCTGGCCACCAGTCCTCAGGAAGGATGTACTGGAAATGGAGCGAGTACAAAGAAGGGCAACAAAGCTAATAAAGGGTCTGGAGGATCTTAGTTATGAGGAAAGGTTGCGAGCACTGAACTTATTCTCTCTGGAGAAGAGACGCTTGAGAGGGGATATGATTTCAATTTACAAATACTGTACTGGTGACCCCACAATAGAAATAAAACTTTTTCGCAGAAGAGAGTTTAACAAGACTCGTGGCCACTTATTAAAATTAGAAGAAAAGAGGTTTAACCTTAAACTACATAGAGGGTTCTTTACTGTAAGAGCGGCAAGGATGTGGAATTCCCTTCCACAGGCGGTGGCCTCAGCGGGGGGCATTGATAGTTTCAAGAAACTATTAGATAAGCACCTGAATGACCGCAACATACAGGGATATACAATGTAATACTGACACATAATCACACACATAAGTTGGACTTGATGGCCTTGTGTCTTTTTTTAACCTCACCTACTATGTAACTATGTAAATGCAGCCACTGTGCCCATCAAGCGCAGGCAGTGGTGTAGCGTGGGTTGTCAGCACCCGGGGCAAGGCAAGTCATTTGCGCCCCCTAACCTGCGGACTTTTATCACTCCCCGAGTACCTTCAAATACAATAGTACTGACCTACCTGATTCCTATACTGACCACTACACTATACTGTCCACTACACTAAGAACTACACTGACCACTATACTGCACACTACACTGACCATTACACTACACTGACCACTACACTGTCCACTACACTACACTGACCACTATACTGTCCACTACACTGACCACTATACTATACTGTCCACTACACTACACTGACCACTATATTGTCCACTACGGTGACCACTATACTGTCCACTACGCTATACTGTCCACTTTACTGACCACTACACTGAGAACTACACTGTCCACTACACTATACTGTCCACTACACTACACTATACTGACGACTATACTACACTGAGAACTACACTACAGTGACCATTACACTATACTCTCCACTATACTGACCACTACACTGACCACTACACTACACTGACCACTATACTGTCCGCTATACTATACTGACCACTACAGTGACTACTATACTATACTGTCCACCATACTACACTGACCACTATACTACACTGAGAACTACATTGCACTGACCGCTATACTGTCCACTACACTATACTGACCACTATACTACACTGTCCACTACACTGACTACTATACTGTCCACTACACTGACCACTATACTACACTGACCACTATACTACACTGACCACTATACTACACTGACCACTACACTGAGAACTACACTGCACTGACCACTATACTGTCCACTACACTATACTGACCACTATACTACACTGTCCACTACACTACACTGTCCACTACACTGACTACTATACTATACTGTCCACTACACTATACTGACCACTATACTACACTGTCCACTACACTGACTACTATACTACACTGTCCACTACACTGACTACTATACTATACTGTCCACTACACTACACTGTCCACTACACTGACTACTATACTATACTGTCCACTACACTATACTGACCACTATACTACACTGTCCACTACACTGACTACTATACTACACTGTCCACTACACTGACTACTATACTATACTGTCCACTACACTACACTGACCACTATACTACACTAACCACTATACTACACTAACCACCACACTGAGAACGACACTGCAGTGACCACTATACTGTCCACTACACTATACTGACCACTATACTACACTGACTACTATACTATACTGTCCACTACACTGTCCACTACACTACACTGACCACTACACTACACTGACCACTACACTGACTACTATACTGTCCACTACACTATACTGACCAATATACTACACTGTCCACTATACTACACTGTCCACTACACTGACCACTATACTACACTGACCACTACACTACACTGACCACTACACTGACCACTATACTACACTGACCACTATACTACACTGACCACTATACTACACTGAGAACTACACTGCACTGACCACTATACTGTCCACTACACTATACTGACCACTATACTACACTGTCCACTACACTGACTACTATACTGTCCACTCCACTGACCACTATACTACACTGTGCACTACACTGACTACTATACTATACTGTCCACTCCACTCCACTGACCACTATACTACACTGTCCACTACACTGACTACTATACTATACTGTCCACTACACTACACTGACCACTACACTGACTACTATACTATACTGTCCACTATACTATACTGACCACTATACTACACTGACCACTATACTACACTGACCACTACACTGACCACTATACTACACTGACCACTATACTACACTGACCACTATACTACACTGTCCACTACACTGACCAATATACTGTCCACTACACTAACCACTATACTGTCCACTACACTGTACACTATACTGTCCTGCCTACAGTCTTCCTACACTGACACTACATATACGGTGCCCCTCTCTTCTCTCTCTCCCCCCTCACCTTCTTGTCCTGCATCGGTACGGAGGATAGGAGGAGGAGGAGGCAAAGACAGTGGCCCCGGCGGCTCACACTTTCCAGTGCTTGTCTCCCCCGAGCTCCGGCCGCCGTGTTAATTGTTTCCCGGCTCGCTGTGATTGGGCGCATGGGGGTCATGTGTGGAGGCGGGACTCCAGGAGTAACTGTGATCGTGGATAGGCCAGCCCCACGCCGCACATGACCCCCATACGCCCAATCACAGGGCGCCAAACAATTAACATGGTGGCCGGTGCGCGGGGGACACAGGAGATTAAAATTAGGAGGTGGCATGAAATTGCGCCCCCTAAATGTCGCGCCCGGGGCCACGGCACCCCCCGCACCCCCCACGCTACGCCACTGAGCGCAGCCACTGTACCCATAAATTGCCACCACTGTGCCATCAAACGCAGCTACTGTGCCCCATCAATTGTTGCCAGTGTGCATCGCCTGGGAGTCGGGACTTACCTGTCTCGCAGTGGGTCACGGTGACATCCTCCACATCCACGCTCCTCGATGTCTCCGGTCCTCTCTATCAGGCGTCCAATCACAACGCCTGTTGTTTCAGCTAATCAGATGACAGGTAATCAGACCCGAGCACCTGATTGGCCGAGAGGCGGGTCAGTGTTAGGAAAGCGATTTATTCACTTTCTTAACACAACACTGAGTAAACAGCAAACGCACAGCATTGCGCCCCCTGTTTACCATTTTGGAAGCATATTAGAGCCTATGGCTCTAATCAGGCACTTCCAAAAAACCCCGCCCCTGTAATTCAGGTGCTCAACAATGAGCCGGACACCAGAATAGGGGGCGGCAGCGGTGACCATAGATAGATTCATGCAATGTATGAATCTATCTATGGTGAGAGAGAGGTGACAGGAGAAAGGGGGCGGTGCTCCTGTGCCCTTTATGGACGCACCGCCACTGCATGTGATCAGCTGTGATTGGATACACTAGTTTAATACCGTTGTGCCCTTAAAGTCCCATGTTTTAGTCTTTATATGTTTACAATTGTGATTGGATACAGCCAATCACATGGGTATAGAGCTGCATCATCGGCTTTATACAGAGATCGGTGATGAGCCGTGTCCCAGGGACAGAGTACACCACTGATTGCTGTGATGTGCGCCCCCCACAGGCACACAAGTGTGGTGAGAGTGGGATGACTTCATATGATGTCATCCCAGAATGAGAGACCCCCCGCCTGCCTGTCATTTGACAATACAGCGGGTGGGAGGAGGTTAAACTAGTACTGATTCATTCACCCTGTGCATGCCAGTGTCCTCTGCAGTGAATTTGGGCTCGTTCACACACGCAGTAAAACTTGAACTTTTTCTATGCATTAAGATGAAAAACCTTTTGTGCTGCAGAATCCCCCCAGTCCCCCCTCATACTTTCCTCAGCCTGATGTGATCCAGCAATGTGCATGAGAGCAGCAGTTCTCCCCGCTGTCTCCCTCCTCCCAGGGCAGATGGATGGCAACAGGAGACATTGGCTCCCATCACTGTCAAATGATGTGCCGAGCGAGTGGGGGGCCGAGCCACCTGCTCTGTGTCAATAGACTCAGGTAGGGTGGCTCAGGAGTGAGAACACACGGGTGCCCCCATGGAAAGCGGCTTGCACACTTGCCATAAAGGAGGAGCCTGGAGCTGCTCTGCATAAAACTATTGCACAGAGCAGGTAAGTATAACATGTTTGTTATTTGAATTAAAAAAAACAAACAAAGCTTTAGTGACACTGTAAAGAGAACGAAAAGGTGAATGAACAGCCTCGGTCCTCACTGCACTTATCTCCATGGTAATGGAACCTTTTTTTTTTGTTAATTTTTATGGGAAATAGACATATGAGTGCTGAGGGTTAAGGCAGTGCTGGAAAATAATGGTGGCCACACAAAATATTGACACTTAGGGCCCAACTTGGACATTTTCACTTAGGGGTGTACTGACTTTTGTTGCCAGCGGTTTAGACATTAATGGCTGTGTGTGGAGTTATTTTGAGGGGACGGCAAATTTACACTGTTATACAAGCTGTACACTCACTACTTTACATTGTAGACAAGTGTCATTTCTTCAGTGTTGTCACATGAAAAGATAGAAGAAAATATTTACAGAAATGTCAGCGGTGTACTTACTTTTATGGGATACTGTACATGTCTGTGAGAATCTTACTTGTGGAACAGCATTCTAAGCATATTTTATGGAAACAAGAATGCTACGTGAGCCTCATTAGTTAGGACTTCTCTTTGTGGCACCCTTACCAGCCGCGTACACACGAGCGGACTTTACGGCAGACTTTCCGAATGAACAGACTTGCCTACACACAATCCACCAAAGTCCGTGGAATTCATACGTGATGACGTACGACCGGACTAAAACAAGGTAGTTGATAGCCAGTAGCCAATAGCTGCCCTAGCGTGGCTTTTTGTCCTTCAAACTAGCATACAGACGAGCGGACTTTTCGACCGGACTCGAGTTCGACGGATAGATTTAAAACATGTTTCAAATCTAAGTCCGTCCAACTTTTGAGAAAACAAAGTCCGCTGGAGCCCACACATGATCGAATTGTCTGACAAAATCCCGTCTGCCGGGCAAAGTCTGCCGTAAAATCCGCTCGTGTGTACGCGCCATTAGACATCCCAGGTCTTTTACAATCCTATAGTATATTCCACAAAAATATTCCCATGTGCCACTAAAGTGTTTGGATTTGGCTTGAAGAAAAGGTGGCAATCCTCCGCCTGGGCAGATAAATAATGAGTGCTGGGCCTGGGCAGGGAGTCTTAATGGAAGCTTGGTATTCGGCTTTTGTACTGTTGTGTTAGGCCTGCACTGCACCCTTCCACCTCACCTCAGGGGCACCACGCACGCCAATGCTGGCCGCTTACATTGTGGCTGTGCCCTTTCACCTCAGGGCACATGGACAAATCAAATGCCAGGCATCCCCAACATTACGCTTTTTCAAGTTTGGGCGCACACCAACACAAGCTCTTGGAAATGCAGTAGGGTGGCCAGTAAGAGTAGAGCTGGGATCTGATGTTACTTATGTCATATTGTCAAATCCCTGCCACTCCTAAATCTGCTCCACTGCCACCAGCACCAGAGTCCATGATGTTCTTCATCTGGCCTTCTCCACAGGGCTGCTGTTAGAAATCACAGGGTCCTGTACAGCCTACCTGACTGAACCCCTCCCCCCTCCCCGCACTGCCTCTGAAAATATCAAATTATATATTTGCTAAAATTCACGTCTAGGGGGAGGGGTGTAGATACCGATCCTCCTGCAGTGCAGCCAGATGGAGAAAGAGGAGGAAGCAGGGGAAGCAATAAGAGTCAACAGAAGGCAGTACAGGGGACCCTCCTGCTCAGCTGGTGCCCCGGCATCCCTGTTGGACTGATGGGGCATCGACCTGGTACAGGGGGGTGAGGTGTACTGACTTATCAACTGCCCAGCTTGGCCACACCATTTGCACTCTAGAAATGCCTAAACTAAAGGGCAGTGGCGGTTGGTGCTCAACATTTTTGGGGGACGCAAACAAACTGAAAAATTCTGAAAAAAAAACATCAAGTGCATCCTCTGTGCCCATAAAATGCAGCCATTTTGCCCATCATATGCAGCCTCTGGGCCCATCATATGGAGCCACTGTGACCCCCCTGCTCGCTCTGACCAGCACTTACCCCATCCTGATGGTGGGTCAGGCAGCGGGTGATGGTGGTGAGCTGTGGGACGGGCAGCGGATCAGGTGATGGCTCCGGCATCCTCCATGGTTCCCACGTGTCTCTTCTTCCATTTCCACTAGGCATCCAAAAGAGATGCCTGTGCCTTCAGCCAATCAGGTGACGAGTTTTAGACCCGTGCTTCCTGATTGGTGGAGAGGCGGTTCAGTGTTCATATATTCATTTGCTTTTCTAAAACACTTGGGTGGGCTCCGAGCGCAATGCTCTGTGCTCTGAGTCCACCTTTTTTGAAGCCTATTAGAGCCTATGGCTCCAATCAGGTGCTTAAAAAAACCACCCCGCCGCTGTAATTCAGGCGCTCGGCGCCCGAAAAGGGGCTGGACACCTGAATGGGGGTGGCTGCAGCGGCTGTGGATAGATTCATGCAATGCATGAATCTATCCATTTTTCATATAGGGGGGTGGCATGACAGAGGGGGCGGTGCCCATGTGCCCTTAATGGGTGCACTGCCATTGCTAAAGGCTTCTTTATGGAGAGGTGCAGGATCTGTAGGAAGAGTTCTGTCCTCCTCTCTGCTGCTGACTGCTGAGATAAGGTGGGAGAGCTGCAGCTGCAGGAGAGGTGCGAGGGCCACGTGAAGGCAAGATTTGGCCCGTGGACCTTGTTTGACACGTGCACTAGGGGTTCCTCACCAAGATGACCTTCCAGTCTGTTTTTGGATTACTGCCCCACACAAACCTGGCCTCGTTATATTTTGTTCAGTATTCATGTGGAGCTACACAAAAAAAGTCAGAATAATCAACCATAAAACAGATGTTCACCTGTGTCTGCACTGAATGTGGACGCCTTGTTTGAAGAGCTAACAGTCACCAACACTACGGGCCATTTACACAGAGGATTTATATCCTTTTTGGCTATTGAGGAATATATTTAAATAAAGGATTTTATGTCTGGAGTTTGGCTTTAACATGTAGAACAAAATATTACAGCACAGACATGCAAAAAAGACATTTACCTCCAGCAAGGCTAGTTTAAAACACCTAGACATTTACAAAAAACATTATCAAAAAATATGGGGATTTGGTCACACCATATTGCTATAAGGTGCTAAGCCCACTTACTGCAACAAAGTACCCCATGATTAGTGGGTCCTACACTATCCATAGATTGGGAGATCCTTCTTCTCTGAACCATGAGAGCCATACACTCTTCTATATGGGAGAACTTGAGGTCTCCACCCATTACACAAGTGGACACTAATGAGAGGTACTTAATGATGGAGTGGGGAGCTCCTCACCCAAAAGGATTTGGTCAGAATCCATACAATAGACAAATAAGATATTTGGGGGGCACACCCCAAAAGATGCATTAAAGATGGTGCAGCCATAAGACCATACAACAGAAAAAAATATTACAGCACAGACATGCAAAAAAGACATTTACCTCCAGCAAGGCTAGTTTAAAACACCTAGACATTTACAGAAAATGTGCCCCCCAAATATCTTCTTTGTCTATTGTATGGATTCTGACCAAATCCTTTTGGGTGAGGAGCTCCCCACTCCCTCATTAAGTACCTCTCATTAGTGTCCACTTGTGTCATGGATGGAGACCTCAAGTTCTCCCATTTAGAAGAGTGTATGGCTCTCATGGTTCAGAGAAGAAGGATCTCCCTGTCTATGGATAGTGTAGGACCCACTAATCATGGGGTACTTTGTCGCAGTAAGTGGGCTTAGCACCATATAGCAATATGGTGTGACCAAATCCCCATATTTTTGATAATGTTTTTTGGGAATGTCTAGGTGTTTTAAACTAGCCCTGCTGGAGGTAAATGTCTTTTTTGCATGTCTGTGCTGTAATATTTTGTTCTGTTGTATGGTCTTATGGCTGCACCATCTTTAATGCATCTTTTAGGGTGTGCCCCCCAAATATCTTGTTTGGCTTTAACATGTACACACCTTCTCTGATATTGGGGGATATCTGGAATAGGAAGATGTTGCATTGTGAAGGCGGCAATAAAACAATCACGATTACACACATGCAAACCCTTTTTTTTTCTTTTATTGAACATACTTTTTAATACTAATTTAATTTAGTACAAATTTAAGCCATGTGATATTTGTTCTTTGGGTGCAAGAAGATGTTTACAGTATTCTGATAATTACATTAACAAGTACAGAATATTACTGCTGCCATTCTAATAATTTACAAGTTTATCTCTTCTCAGTTTTTAACCACTTCAGCCCTGGAAGATTTGGCTGCTCAATGGATGTGGAAGTGTCCTTCGCGCTGCTCTGAGTAATAGGTGAATGTATATTGACACAGCCAATATAAGTGAATGAATAAATCTGCAGCAAAACCTATAAGTGTTCACAGTACACAAAAATAAGAATATTGTATATAAAGTGATCTCACGCAGAAATAAAAAACGATTAAAATAAATAAAGTGCAATGTGCAAACAATGGAAATAATGAAAGCCTCAAAGGATGTGTAGGTGGCTCCAGCAAGGAGCACACATCCTTTGTGATTACTGGGATGAGGTGCCTGATTGATCGGTGTTGTACCATGAACCAGACCAACTTTTTGCATTGAAAAATATAATAAAGCATGGAGAGGTAGTCACAAGGTTAGGACAATAAGTCAAAAGGAGTTGAAATGGATACACACTATGCAAACACTTGCCCCTGGAGCAATGAACATAGAGTTCGACCTCAACTGCTTTCTCAGTAATTTTTAAACATGGGATATAGTATCCAATACATAATATTCTGCAATATCAATATTTTTAATATTTTTTAATTGGTTCGATTGCTGTCATTGTCTATGTACTAATACTAATATTTTATATATATATATATATATATATATATATATATATATATATATCACACAAACAAAAAACAGAAAAGAGAGGGTGCACCCGCCTTGTGCATTATCCTTAAAAAAGTTTATTTAGAAAAGAACACGTAAAGGTTACTACTCCACAAGGGTAGATGAAAATCACGCATAAATGGTCTAATGATGGTGGTGATAGATCCACCGATGGCAGTCTCCAGACCTATGGACAAGACGTACAGACCGCAGCTGGCTGACGCGTTTCGAAGGTAGCACCTTCTTCTTCAGGCTCTGAAGACTGCCATCGTTGGATCTATCACCACCATCATTAGACCATTTCTGCATGATTTTCTTCTACCCTTGTGAGTAGTAACCTTTACGTGTTCTTTTCTAAATAAACTTTTTAAAGGATAATGCACAAGGCCGGTGCGCCCTCTCTTTTCTGTTTTTTGTTTGATTGTTAGGATATCTCTATCCTTGAGGGCAGCAAGGCTGAAAGCTACCATCCATCTAGAACTTTGAACTGTCGGGCTTACACATTTATGCGCAAGAGTTTTTGTTTTGTTGTATTGGCTAATATATATATATATATATATATATATATATAATATATATTATGTGTGTGTGTGTTTTCCTCTGCTTGTACGACTGAAGCAGCCTGATATCCTATAGAGTCTATTTGACCAAACTACATCTTCGGAGTGATCTATTTATTACATCCCCTTTTTCCATTTTTTTCCGAATTAGCCCCTATATATATGTAGAAAGGCCAGTATGGTGGCCTGAATTTATGGGAGGAGCTCGGGGGGTATTTAAGCAGCCCGCTCACCTGTGGTGCTTGTCGGTTTCCTGTGCGCGATATACGTCACTAGGCCGATGATTCGAATGCCAGCGTCCGCTAGTTCTTGTCTCGCTAGTTCCTGTCTCGCTAGTTCCTGTTTTCGCAAATTTACGTGCTCGAGAGTTTCAAAGTCCATGTTACCGATTCGTAGTTCGTACCGCGCGTCTGGCTTGGCTGTCACAGGTAGGGTCCCGTCGGACTTTGTTTTTTACGCATTGTTAGATATCATGTCACTAAACCGTGATATCAAACTTACGAGTCACTCGCAATTTCACAAACGTAACCGCAATGCATACCACTCGCACTATCGTTATGTTACCATTTCTCGTTATCTGAAAAAACCACTGCGACATAGACGTCGCTTCATTTCAGGCATGTCTAAATATTACCAGGCATCAGCAAACAGCTGTAGTGATTCACAATTCCTTATCGAACCACGTCAGTTCGATACCAATCGTTTCTCATTTTTGAACAATTCTAAATACATTTCTAACATTTCAAACCATTTCGAATCATTTCTTTCATTTCAGTCACTTACCGCGCTCCGGTTCGAATCCAGTCGCATCTTCGATGCACCGATTCGTTACGGCGTGCCCCAGGACCCGGCCTCATTTCTGGACATGCTCCAGAGTCCGGTTCGTTGTCAGTCGCAGTTTGCGGCTCACCGATGCGTGCCTCTGTCATTGGAATCATTTCAACTGTCACGAATCACGCTCCAATTCGAATCCAGTCGCATCCATGATGCAACGGTTCGTCCCGGCATGCCCTAGGTATTTTCGGCCACATTTCAGTACATGCTCCGGAGTCCGGTTCGTTGTCAGTTGCAGTCGCGACATGATCGACTCGTGCCTCTGTCATGGCACGTGCCTCTACCATGACAAATCATTTCATTCATTTCATCATTTCACTCATCTCACTGTCACGTACCGCGCCCCGATTCGAATCCAGTAGCATCCGAGATGCACCGATTCGTCCCGGCGCGCCCCAGTTGTCTTTGCCTCATTTCATTTGTAATCCATAGTCCGACTCGTCATTTGTCGCAGTCGAAAAAAAAAAAATATATACAAAAAAAATAAAAATTATATATATATATATATATATATATATATATATATATATATATATATATATATATATATATATATATATATATATATATATATAAATAAAGTAGTATGAATAAAACGTTTCGGCCTCAGCCAACACCTGCATCAGAACTTGGTTAGCTATCAGTTGCAGCATAACCAATTCGTGCCTTTGCCAGGGCAAACATTTCACGGTTACATACCACACTCCAATTCAAATCCAGTCGCATCCGTGATGCACCAATTTATTCCGGCATGCACCAGCGTTTCTTTTGCTTCATTTCAGTACATGCTCCAGAGTCCGGGTCGCTGTCAGTCGCAGCTGCGGCACGACCGATTCGTGCCTCTGTCATGGCGAAACGTTTTTCATTCATTTCACTCTAAGGCAAACATTTCATTTATTTTGTTGTCGCATGCCGCACCCCGATTCAAGTTCAGGGCATCCGTCAGACATCGATTCATCCTGGCAAGCCCCAGTTGGTGCGGCCTCATTGGCGCAGTCATGGCACACCGATTCGTGCCTCTGTCATGGCACAAACAGTTCACTCATTTATTTAATGCCATGCACCTGTCGCTTAAAAATGTTACAATTTACCTTTCAAACCAGGTAGTCAAACCCTCCACCAGTTCTCATCTGTCATTTCCTCTAGATCAAAAGGGGGGGGCGCCACACCCCATCTTCCTTCGAAGCTTAGTCATGGTCCCAATTCATTCATTGAAACCTTCGCCTCGCTACTATACCCCCTCATAGTCACAGCACATCCAAGAATAACTTCTTGCAATCGCCGCAAATACGCATCCAAACACAACTTCTTGCATTTCATTGCAAGCACACATCCCATCATGACTTCTTGCAATCGTTGCAAGTACGCATCCAAACAGAACGTCTTGCAATCGTTGCAAGCAAACATCCAAGCACAATTTCTTGCAATCATTTCAAACACGCATCCAATCATAAAACTTCTTGCAAACGTTGCAGGCATGCATTCAAGCATAACTTCTTGCAATCGTTGCAAGTACGCATCCAATTACAGCTTCTCGCAACCATTGCAAGCACACATCCAAGCTTAACTCTTGCAGTCTTGCAAGCACATGCAGCAATACGAACTTTTCACAGTCACTACAAACACATCTCCACCGACAGGAACTCCCTTGCAATCGTTGCAAGCACACATTCAAGCACAAATCTTACAATCATTACAAGACACGCATCTTTGCATAACTTCTTGCAAACGTTGCAAGCATGCATCCAAGCATAACTTCTTGCAATCATTGCAAGCACGCATCCAGTCACAACTTCTTGCAAATGTTGCAGGGACACACCCAAGCATAACTTCTTGTAATCATGGCAAGCATGCATCCAAACACAACTTTATAATCATTGCAAACACGCATCCAAGTATAACTCCTTGCAGCCCGTGCAAGCACATGTAGTAAAACGGACTTCTTGCAGTCACGGCAAACACATCTCCATTGACACAAACTCCCTGGCAATTGTTGCAAACACGTATTTAAGCACAACTCTTGCAATCATTGCAGGGCTCGCATCTTAGCATGACTTCTTGCAATCAGTACACCTTTCCAGTGGTACACATTCTTCAGTGGCACTTAATCGGCCACTTGTCTCCAGTGGCATTTCATACGAGCCACTCATCAATTTCTGTGTCATTTCTCGCTTAGGTCAGTTGACTTCAGGTTCCACCCCGCACCAGGTATCGTATTGTCGCACACAGCTGGCTCCTCATAACATCATCAGGCTATACCTAGCCAACATCCAGCATTTCTTGCCCTCACAGGACCCCAGAGAGCCATCCGTGTTTACGGCTCATACAGTAGGATCCTTTCTACGTGGTGTCCAGAAGCATCAGCCCATAGCTAACGGCAAACGCTTGCCCATCACAACTGCCATCTTTAGGGACATGTCAAAACCTCAGACATTCCCCAGTCTAGTCATACAAGCAGCCATCTACCTGGCCCTCTGTGGTTTTCTACGGCCTAACAAATTCACTTTTACTGGCACAGGCAGCCAGGTACTACGTAGACACAACTTGACTCGCTGGTAATACCATTATGTCCTTCAGCTTGTAGTCTCTAAAAACTCAATAATCCAGAACTGAGGTCTACAATAACCTCCTCCGAATTAACGAACACCGCGCAGGCCAGCCTCCCCCTTGACAAACTGACCCATATCAGGTTAGTTCCCCAAGACTTCCCCCATACACGGGTGTGTACCAACAAGTAGCTACAGTCTTTTCTAAGAATGCGGACCTATCAATGTCGGAAGGTCCCGTACTACGTGGATTGGTGTATCAATGATTATACCTTAACTCTAGGGTCTTATCACCTACGTCGCCCTTGTCACCCCAGGTAGCGACAGATGCCACAGCCACCACAGGCATCGCGGCAATTTTTGGCCATCATCGGTTTACAAGTACATGGCACCCAGAGACACTCCTAAACCCCGGGTTTACCCGGACTTCCTCCCTCTTCAAGTTACACCCGGTCATGGCAACCGCTTGACTCTAGGGTCTTATCTGGACAGGACAGGCCGTGGCTTTGCCACCGGATTCCGGTCCAAGGTGAGCCTCTTAATGAAGCCAGGTCCGCATCGCTCTGTTATGTCCTTCCTGTGCAGGCTGGTGTAATTATCTTGGCAGCACCAGTTTAATGTACACTGCACGTTCGTTCCAGGCTGCCATCTTCTGGGACATGTCTACTATATTAAGCAGTTCGCTACTGGGCCTTCTCCCCAGTTTGGTCATACAAGCAGCCATTTACTTGGCCTACGACGGGTTCTGGCGGCCCAGCGAGTTCACCCGCAGCAATCCCGCAGGCCAAGTTCTGTGTAGTTGGCTCGCTGCCAACACCATTTCATCCTCCACCCTGCAGTGTCCAAAACCCAGCAATCAAGCTCCAGGATAGACATCCATCTCCATAAAGTAAACAACGTCCGGTGGCCAGTAACCATACTCGACCACCTACTGTCACTCCTACCGGAACACTCAAACTCTAGTCCCCTATTACCTTTTCGGGCAACCCTCGAGTGCCTGCCAGTTCATCAAACACCTGGGGGTTCTTCTACGCTGCCTACACCTCGACCCCAGTCAGCACTCCAGTCACTCTTTAGTATCGGGGCAGCATTTCGGCATGGGTCCCAGACCACATCATCAAGAGACTTAGCAGGTGAAACTCTGCCTACCTCGCCCGGTACGTCCCCACTCCTTAGGTGGAAACAGCACAAGCATTCACCAAACTTGCTCAAATAAATAAAGCCAAAACTAATAAAACCACACCCCTACCTGAATGTTTTTGCCCCCTTATTATGGCATAACGACCAGCAGACCAAGGCACACTTTCAGGTCCATTTCATATGGCAAGTCCACACTTCCAGGTCTATTTTGGATGATAAGTTTTTTATGTTAACTACAAATGTTATCAATGTCCATATCAGACATAGGGCTCCACCCATAAGTAGGAAGGCCAGTATGGTGGCCTGAATTTATGGGAGGAGCCCGGGGGGTATTTAAGCAGCCCGCTCACCTGTGGTGCTTGTCGGTTTCCTGTGCGCGATACCCACCCTCCCATCCCCATTTCAAGGCATTCATTTCATTCATTCATTTCTCTCTACAGAATAATAATTTCTTAAACTAGGGTATGCCCCCTTATTCTGGCATACCGAGCAGCAGACCAAGGCACACTTTCAGGTCCATTTCATATGGTAAGTCCACACTTCCAGGTCTTTTTCCGATGGTAAGTTTCATGTTAACTACAAATGTTATCTATGTCCATATCGGACATAGGGCTCCACCCATATATATATATATATATATATATATATATATATATATTTATATTTATTTACTATTTACATCACTATTTAGTATACTCCGGGTCCAATTTCTTCAAATTACCACCGTACTCGTCTGTATGACAGAGGTCTATTGTATTACAATGACTCTTTGTAATATTTTACATTCACGATACTACAAGAAAATGGCCGCCATGCGGTGTGCATGCACACTCAACAAAATGACCGTGATGTAAACAATGAACGGTCCACAAAAAAATGCCACACACTTCCGTTTTTTTTGTATATAAACAATGCCTGTACGGCCAATCCGGTTCCCCAGATGAAGTCACGTGACGTGACATAACGCGTAGGGAGTGGCTGGAGTCAGACGTGCACCGGAAGTGATGTAAGGAGGCGCTGAGAGTGCCGGTTTTAACTATTCTTGCCTGATTTTATCTATTTACATGTAAGAGTCTACCCCTATGTTCACAATAAAATGTACTCCATCTTTTAAAAACCTAACTACGCTATTGGAGGCACTTTGTTCTTCTCCCCCCCATTATTTTGGTACTGATGTGCTGGAGTTCTTTGGGACGCTTTAGTGGATAATACAGCTGGAGAAGCTATTCCTGGCCCCATTACCAGTATATGTTGGAGTTGGGGAACGACCTAAAGGGAAGCAGTGGAGAGCTATATCCATCCATACATGCGTTTTTTACACTATATGAGCTGACAGTTCTGTGAGACCGGTGGTGTGAGAAATATTTTATGAAGATTTATATGGATACTGAGGAGCATTGAGTGGGTCCCCCATTATTAAACCTCCCCGGTTTACCACCCTATGAACATCCAATTCTCCCATATTTATCAATTTGTTTGGACACTTTCACCATTGACTTTTTGACCTTTTTTCTTCTTTTTCTTTTTGTGTGTCTTACTGTTTTAATTATATGCTGTGATTTTGCAGCATTTATTTATGCTTTGGACACTGGTTACCACTTTTGTGTATATGAATTAGACATTTGTTGCCATCTTTTTCATGATTTTTTGATGCTCCTTGCTGGAGCCGCCTTCACATCCTTAGAGGCTTTCATTATTTCCATTGTTTGCACATTGCACTTTATTTATTTTAATCATTTTTTTTCTGCGGAAGATCACTTTATATACAATTGGCTGCTCAATGACCAGGCCATTTTTGTATTCGTATTGTATTGATATGTATTCTTTTACATATTTCTGGTAAAAAAAAATCGTAATAAGCGTATATTGACATAATCGTAATAAGCGTATATTTGCACAAAAGTTATAGCATCTACAAAATAAGGGATAGATTTATGGCATTTTTATTATTTTTTTTTTACTAGTAATGATGGCAATCTGCGATTTTTATTGTGACTGCGACATTATAGTGGACACATTGGACAATTTTGACACATTTTTGGGACCATTGACAATTATACAGCGATCAGTGCTATAAAAGTGCACTGATTACTGTATAAATCTCACTCGCAGGGAAGAGGTTAACACTAGGGGGCG
The DNA here is from genome assembly GCF_042186555.1 of Aquarana catesbeiana. Lineage (NCBI taxonomy): Eukaryota > Metazoa > Chordata > Amphibia > Anura > Ranidae > Aquarana > Aquarana catesbeiana. The sequence goes on from NC_133325.1 coordinate 793,489,102, forward strand.
ATCAAGGGGTTAACTGTGTTCTAACTGAAGGGGGATGGGACTAACTAGGGGAAGAGAGGGATCGGTGTTTATACTTTGTATGAACACACGATCAGTCTCTTCTCCCCTGAAAGAACCGGGATCGGTTAACCCACACTGATCCCGGTTCTCGCTCTGTCACAAGTCATTGCCAGTGCCCATTGCGGCCACCGGGCACTCGCATTGGCTCTGGCAAGTCACAGGTGGTGTTTGCATGCCCCTAGTGTCCGAAAGGCAAAGCAACGTAAGGTAACATCACTTCCCCCAGCCGTGCCATTCTGCAGCAGTATAACTGGTTAATCTGTGTAATGGCTGGACCTCAGCTTGCAGGATGTCAGTGACAGATGGAGTAGATTGGTTTATTGTACAACATTGTATCCATAGAAAAACAATCACAATGTATCCTTCCAGAGAACAAACAGCCAGTTGTCTGAAACTGAGTAAAAATGTGCTGGATAGTTAGGTCACATAGCCGGAGAGGTGGAGAGGAGCTAGGGGCTGACAGGAGAGGAGCTAGGGGGCTGACAGGAGAGGAGCTAGGGGGCTGACAGGAGAGGAGCTAGGGGGCTGACAGGAGAAGAGCTAGGGGGCTGACAGGAGAGGAGCTAGGGGGCTGACAGGAGAGGATCTAGGGGGCTGACAGGAGAGGAGCTAGGGGCTGACAGGAAAGGAGCTATGGGGGCTGACAGGAGAGGAGCTATGGGGGCTGACAGGAGAGGAGCTATGGGGCTGACAGGAGAGGAGCTAGGGGGCTGACAGGAGAGGAGCTATGGGGCTGACAGGAGAGGAGCTAGGGGGCTGACAGGAGAGGAGCTAGGGGGCTGACAGGAGAGGAGCTATGGGGGCTGACAGGAGAGGAGCTATGGGGGCTGACAGGAGAGGAGCTATGGGGGCTGACAGGAGAGGAGCTATGGGGGCTGACAGGAGAGGAGCTATGGGGCTGACAGGAGAGGAGCTATGGGGCTGACAGGAGAGGAGCTATGGGGGCTGACAGGAGAGGAGCTATGGGGGCCGACAGGAGAGGAGCTATGGGGGCCGACAGGAGAGGAGCTATGGGGCTGACAGGAGAGGAGCTATGGGGGCTGACAGGAGAGGAGCTATGGGGCTGACAGGAGAGGAGCTATGGGGGCTGACAGGAGAGGAGCTATGGGGCTGACAGGAGAGGAGCTATGGGGCTGACAGGAGAGGAGCTATGGGGCTGACAGGAGAGGAGCTATTGGGGCTGACAGGAGAGGAGCTATGGGGCTGACAGACAGATGAAGGTTCTTATGCAGTGAGGAGTAAGCCTCACATACCCTCCAGGGAGTGCCAGGAACACCCGCTTACCCACTGCTAGAACCATGTGACAGATGGAGGAGGAAGCTGAAAACAACCCACTCCACTCATCCTGTGTGGAACCAACCAATGGGGCAGAGGCAGAAACTGTTTCTGGAGCCTGGTGAGCTACCCGAATTCCCTGCACCCAGGGCAGCCATCAGAAATTTTTGGGCCCCTTACACAGCTTTAGGCCTGGGCCCCCCCCCCCAAGCCTGACCACCAACATTCCCCAGGGCTTGTCCACGGGCCATCCTACCGAATCCAAACACCGGACTTCTCCCTTTACACACTCCCCTCAATCCTGTATATATGTCAGCCCCCCTCACACTTGTATATATGTCGCCCCCCCACACCTGTATATATGTCAACCCCCCCACACACCTGTATATATGTCAGCCCCCCCACACACACCTGTATATATGTCAGCCCCCCACACACACCTGTATATATGTCAGCCCCCCACACACACCTGTATATATGTCAGCCCCCCACACACACCTATATATATGTCAGTGCCCCCCCCACACACCTGTATATATGTTAGCTGCCCCCACACACACCTGTATATATGTTAGCTGCCCACACACACCTGTATACAGTGGTGGGACAAGGTCAACTAGTGCCCAGGGCAGAAATGCCAAACTGCGCCCCCCCGCCAAGGAGTTGGGAGGGGTTAGAGAAGTATATGCAGCGCTGAAATGTATGTACTGGTTACAGCAGGCTTCTGCAATGATTGCAACTTACCAAATCTCCCAATGACCCCCTAACTGCAAATGCAGATATATGGAGGTAAACATTCTAATGCATATCGGGTCTGACATACTTCCTCTTATGCATGTCTTCACCTATCAGAGTATACACATATCCTTATTCTTAGAGAGTAGTAGTACACATGTCAGACCTGATATGCATTACAACGTGTAGCTAGTCCTGGGTACAGATTATAGTAAATGTTGGATATAAGGAGAAATCTTGATAAATAGTTTTGTATATGGAGGTATACACATGCCAGGCTGTGATGCTTTGTATCATAGTATGGCAAAAATTCCCTGAAGTGTTTGGTGGGCAGTACTACCTGCAGAATATGACCTAATCGACCACCCGGAAACCATTTGCAATTTGTGTACTTACAGCACAGTGGTGAAGACTTTTAGAGGTTCAGGCTGGGTTCTCATTGGTGTGATGTGGGAAGCCCTGTAATTCCTGTGCGAGTTTCTGCATTGCACCTAAATTGCCAGATTGGTTTGCAATGTGTACTGTGAGATGTACAGGAATCGGATGGAACGGCATCTGATTCCAGTGCAGACCAAAAAATTGTGATACAAATTCAGCTATACAAACTGTATGGCTGAATTTGCATCACAAAGACATTGCATGTGATCTGCGCAGCAATGTAGTGCAAATCACATGTGATGTCTATCATGGCAATAGTGTGAACCCAGCCTAAAACAGGTAGAGAAGAGGCAACATAATATCTCCTAAGCACCTGCAATCAGGCCTATTACACTTTACTTCTAGCACCCCAACCCCTTAGCAGAGTCCTGTGAATTTGTGTGTTTGGGGAAAGGGGGACGAGGTCTGATTAGTGAACTAGAAGCCCTTTTACTGCCAACCTCTTCCTGAGAATGCTAGTTAGTTGGTGTTATGCTGACCCTCTATCTATAATACATTCTGACCTAAAATGTATGTCAGGAAAGTCTGCCAAAACTCACACGCCCCAATCTGTATTCCTCCACTGATTAAGAACAATGCCGCCAGCATGCCAACCAAGCAACTAGCATTTTCAGATAAACAGCAATGCCAACCCCCCTGTTTCATGTTAGGTTTCCTATAACCTGGCTATTGTTACTTTAATTAGTAATAAAAGAGGAATATTTGTTGAGATGAAGAAGCTCTTCAGGAATAGTATATTTCCTTATCTCTGAATAATACATACTGTACCTGACAGACCCCCCTCCATGCTTTCCAATACCCCCTCCCCCCTCTTTCCACAATACATGCTGTCAGTCTTTTTGAAGCGTGTTCTCCTCTGCTGTAATACCAAAACCCAAATAATATTCAGCTGAAGCCGTTTCCTTCCTCCTTTCAGTAACAACAATAGAGGGAAGTGTTTCCTTCTTCCTTTGAGTAACAATAATAGAGGGAAGTGGCTCAGCTCAGGTCCCAGAAATGCCATCAACTTCTAGGAATGCTGACTGTGACAGACCTAGCCTTGGATGACCGATCAATCAGATGTTGCGATCTGCAGTCTGATTCTATAGCAGCAGAGGAGTGTCGGGAGAGTGGAACCGAGCGAGCAAGGGGCTCGTTACACTGCCATTTGCCATTCAGGTCTCTACAGCTTTGTCCATCCATAAGACACACATAGGCTGACTGTAGAGGTGAGATGGAGCCTGACATCCGGGGAGGGGAAGGGGGCAATGATTGCACACACATATGTTTTGTTTTTTCCTCTTATAATGGGGCGTACACACGATCGGACTTTTTGACCGGACTTGTCTGACGGATGCTGACGGACCAAATCCGGCAGACAATCTGATCATGTGTGGGCTTCCCCGGACTTTCAGCGGACTTTTCCAGTCGCAAATCAGACAGACTTTTGATTTGGAACTTGCTTCAAATCTTTACGTTGTAACTCCGCCGGACCCAGAAATCCGCTCGTGTGTATGCTAGTCGGACGGACAAAAACTAGACATGTGCACAGCCAAAAAATGTGTTCATTTTCGTTTTTGTTTCATTAGTTTATTATTTTTTTTCGTTTTTCGGGTCATTCGTTATGATCGCGATTCGTAAATTTGTTAATTCGTAAATTCATAAATGCGTTCATTCATACATTCATTCATTCATACATTTTTACATTTGTACATTCGTAAATTCATACATTCGTAAAATCGTACATTTGTAAATGAGAAAATTCAGAAATTTGTAAATTCAAAGTTTGAAAATCCAAAAACGTGAAAATTCTAAAATCTGAAATAGTAACTAACTATTAAATTATAGGTATTGTAATTTCCTTTCAAATTTGACTGTCAGTGAATGTAACAAATACGAATTTATCCAAAGTTACGAATTATCCAAAACAAATGCTGCATCTAAACAAATGGAATGGAACAAATTAATAATAAATAATAATAATAATAATAAAACGTTGTTATTATTATTATTAATTCATTACATTCCATTCCGTTTTTTCGGATCATTCATAACTTCGGATAAATTTGTATGTGTTACATTCACTAACAGCCAAACTTGAAAGGAAATTACAATACCTATAATTTAAAAGTTACTAGTATTACTAATAGTTAAGTTATTATTAGTTAACTATTATTTCAGATTTCTGAATTTTCAAATTTACAAATTTAGGAATTCACTAATTTACTAATGTATAAATGTACGAATGTACGAATGCCCGAATTTACGAATGTCCAAATTTATCGAATTTCCGAATATTCGGAAAAAATTTGCTAAACGGGTTTTCGTTAATTCGGATATTCCCGAATTAATGAATTTGTTGAAATTCGTTAAAAAACGAATTCGGAACGAAACGAATTGCACATGCCTAACAAAAACCCACGCTAGGGCAGCTATTGGCTACTGGCTATCAACTTCCTTATTTTAGTCCAGTGTACGTCATCACGTACGAATCCGTCAGACTTTTGTGTGATCGTATGTAGGCAAGTCCTTTAGTTAGAAAGTCTGCCAAAAGTCCATCGAAAGTTTGTCGGACGGGCTGTCGGACTTTTGTAGCCGAAAAGTCCGACCGTGTGTATGCCCCATAAAAGCTGCATTTCTCTGCTCCGTGGAAACAAACTGAAGGGCGCTTTGCCCTCACTCTCCAGTGCTCTGTACACAGAAGGAGGTTTTCTCCATGGCTGTCCTCCTCTCTTCCGCACAGAGCAGGTAAATATAACATGTTTGTTATTTGAATAAAAACCACAAACAAATCTTTAGTGACACTGTAAAGAGAATGAAAAGGTGAACAAACGGCCTCGGTCCTCACTGCACTTATCTCCATGGTAATGGAACAGTTTTATTTGTTAATTATTATGCTGAGGTTTATACAGTATCTCACAAAAGTAAGTACACCCCTCAGTCACATTTTTGTAAATCTTTTCTTCTATCTTTTCATGTGACAACACTGAAGAAATGACACTTGTCTACAATGTAAAGTAGTGAGTGTACAGCTTGTATAACAGTGTAAATTTACTGTCCCCTCAAAATAACTCAACACACAGCCATTAATGTCTAAACCGCTGGCAACAAAAGTGAGTACACCCCTAAGTGAAAATGTCCAAATTGGGCCCAAAGTGTCAATATTTTGTGTGACCACCAGTGGCGGCCCGTCCATAGGGGGCACATGGGCCCCTCCCCCCCCCCCCCCCCCCCCCTCCCGGCAGTCACAAACATTTTTTTTTAAAACCGGCCCTTTAAAAGAAAAAAAAATCTAAAAAAGGTCCTTAAGTGCGCTGTGTCTGGGCGCCGGATGCAGTGCACTATGGGAAGCACCTCGTCTATGCAATCACGAGATTGCAGACGAGGCGCTTAATTTGCAGGCTTTTAACCCACCTTGCGGCACAATTCATTGCATCAAACAGCATCCGCCTGGATACTTCGTTGTTTAAGTTACTTCCGTCCCTGTTCCAGAGATCAGATGGAAACCAGAAGTGAGTCGGCAGCCCCATGGGACGCACTGCCTGAGCGGAGCTGACTGTGTAAGGTAAGTTTCCTGCCTGAGAGATCCCATTAGAGATGTTGTATGGAAAGTCTGCCTCATATACAAACATAAAGCTGGGAGTTAGTGACAAATCACATCACATGGACTAGAGATGCAGCTTGGCTGGGCTCCGGGGAGATGTCATAATAGACAAGAGTCCCATTCCTGATAGAAGGTGATCTCACTATTGTATGAGCCAGAGAAACTTTCCAGGAGTGATATTCTCTCTGCACACACCTTCAGCCAGCAGTGTGCGGACGCTGGTCACATACTGACTTCACTCAGTCATTGGAGTCATTGCCAGTGAAATATACAAGACATAATCAAATAAAGATGACTGCTCTGATTGCAGGGTGTTTTTTTATTGTTCACAACAAGTCATTACTGTGCCTTCATTTTTTAACCTGTACAGAACACCTCCACTACACCGCACAGCACACCTCCACTACACCGCACAGCACACCTCCACTACACCGCACAGCACACCTCCACTACACCGCACAGCACACCTCCACTTCACCACACCTCCACTACACCACACAGCACACCTCCACTTCACCGCACAGCACACCTCCACTTCACCACACCTCCACTACACTGCACAGCACACCTCCACTACACCGCACAGCACACCTCCACTTCACCACACCTCCACTATACCGCACAGCACACCTCCCCTACACCGCACAGCACACCTCCACTTCACCACACCTCCACTATACCGCACAGCACACCTCCCCTACACCGCACAGCACACCTCCACTTCACCACACCTCCACTACACCACACAGCACACCTCCACTTCACCGCACAGCACACCTCCACTTCACCACACCTCCACTACACTGCACAGCACACCTCCACTTCACCGCACAGCACACCTCCACTTCACCACACCTCCACTACACTGCACAGCACACCTCCACTACACCGCACAGCACACCTCCACTTCACCACACCTCCACTACACCGCACAGCACACCTCCACTACACCGCACAGCACACCTCCACTTCACCACACCTCCACTATACCGCACAGCACACCTCCCCTACATCGCACAGCACACCTCCACTTCACCACACCTTCACTACACCACACAGCACACCTCCACTTCACCGCACAGCACACCTCCACTTCACCACACCTCCACTACACTGCACAGCATACCTCCACTTCACCGCACAGCACACCTCCACTTCACCACACCTCCACTAAACTGCACAGCACACCTCCACTACACCGCACAGCACACCTCCACTTCACCACACCTCCACTACACCGCACAGCACACCTCCACTACACCACACAGCACACCTCCACTTCACCACACCTCCACTACACCACACAGCACACCTCCACTTCACCGCACAGCACACCTCCACTTCACCACACCTCCACTACACTGCACAGCACACCTCCACTACACCGCACAGCACACCTCCACTTCACCACACCTCCACTATACCGCACAGCACACCTCCCCTACACCGCACAGCACACCTCCACTACACCGCACAGCACACCTCCACTTCACCACACATCCACTACACCGCACAGCACACCTCCACTACACCACACCTCCACTACACCGCACAGCACACCTCCACTACACCGCACAGCACACCTCCACTACACCACACCTCCACTACACCGCACAGCACACCTCCACTACACCACACCTCCAATACATTGCACAGCACACCTCCACTACACCGCACAGCGCACCTCCACTACACCACACAGCACACCTCCACTACACCGCACAGCACACCTCCACTACACCACACCTCTACTACACCACACAGCACACCTCCACTACACAGCACACCACACCTCCACTACACCACACCTCCATTACATTACACCCTCTACTATACAGCACAGCACACCCTCCACTACACCGCACAGCACACCTCCACTACACACCACACCTCCACTACACCGCACAGCACACCTCCACTACACCACACAGCACACCTCCACTACACCATACAGCACACCTCCACTACACAGCACACCTCCACTGCACAGCACAGCACAACTCCACTACACAGCACACCTCCACTACACCACATCTCCACTACACAGCACACCTTGCCTCCACTACACTTCCACTACACAGTACAGCACACCTCCACTATACAGCACACCTCCACTACACAGTACACCGCACAGCACACCTCCACTACACCACACAGCACACCTCCACCACACCACACCTCCAATACACAGCACACCTCCACTACACCGCACCTCTACTACACCACACAGCACACATCCACTACACAGCACAGCACACCTCCACTACACCACACCTCCACTACCTCACACAGCACACCTCCACTACACAGCACACCTTCACTACACAGCACAGCACACCCTCTACTACACCGCACAGTTGCAATTGATGGCACAGTGGCTGCATTTGATGGGCACAGTGGCTGCATATGATGCGCACAGTGGCTGTAATTGATGGGCACAGTGGCTGCATTTTCTGGGCACAGTGGCTGCATTTGCTGGGCACAGTGGCTGCATATGATGGCACAGTGGTTGTATTTGATGGACACAGTGGCTGCATAGCACACCTCCACTACACTGCACAGCTCACCTCCACTACACCGCACAGCACACCTCCACTATACCACACCTCCACTACACCGCACACCTCCACTACACCGCACAGAACACCTCCACTACACAGCACACCTCCACTACACCGCACCTCCACTACACCGCACAGCACACCACTACACCACACCTCCACTACACCGCACAGCACACCTCCACTACACAGCACACCTCCACTACACCGCACAGCACACCTCCACTACACCGCACACCTCCACTACACCGCACAGCACACCTCCACTACACCGCACAAAACACCTCCAATACACAGCACAGCACACCTCCACTACACCACACAGCACACCTCTACTACACCGCAGACCTCCACTAGACCACATACCTCCACTAGACCGCACAGCACAGCACACCTCCACTACACAGCACAGCACACCTCCACTACACAGCACAGCACACCTCCACTACACCACACCTCCACTACACCGCACAGCACACCTCCACTACACCGCATATCACACCTCCACGACACCACACCTCCACTACAATGCACAGCACACCTCCACTACACCGCACAGCACACCTCCACTACACAGCACACCTCCACTACACTGCACAGCACACCTCCACTACACCGCACAGCACACCTCCACTACACCACACAGCACACCTCCACTACACCATACAGCACACCTCCACTACACAGCACACCTCCACTGCACAGCACAGCATACCTCCACTATACCGCACACCTCCACTACACAGCAAACCTCCACTACACAGCACACCTTGCCTCCACTACACTTCCACTACACAGCACAGCACACCTCCACTACACAGCACACCTCCACTACACAGTACACCGCACAGCACACCTCCACCACACCGCACAGCACACCTCCACCACACCGCATAGCACACCTCCACCACACCGCACAGCACACCTCCACTACACAGCACACCTCCACTACACCACACAGCACACCTCCACTACACAGCACAGCACACCCTCCACTACACCGCACAGTTGCATTTGATGGCACAGTGGCTGCATATGATGGGCACAGTGGCTGTAATTGCTGGGCACAGTGGCTGCATTTGCTGGGCACAGTGGCTGCATTTGCTGGGCACAGTGGCTGTATTTGCTGGGTACAGTGGCTGCATATGATGGCACAGTGGCTGTATTTGATGGACACAGTGGCTGCATAGCACACCTCCACTACACTGCAAAGCTCACCTCCACTACACCGCACAGCACACCTCCACTACACCGCACAGCACACCTCCACTACACCACACAGCACACCTCCACTACACCACACAGCACACCTCCACTATACCACACCTCCACTACACCGCACAGCACAACTCCACTACACCACACAGCACACCTCCACTACACCACACAGCACACCTCCACTACACTGTACAGCACACCTCCACTACACCGCACAGCACACCTCTACAACACCGCATAGCACACCTCCACTACACCACACAGCACAACTCCACTACACCGCACAGCACAACTCCACTACACCGCACAGCACACCTCCACTACACCACACAGCACACTGTTGCATTTGACGGCACAGTGGCTGTATTTGCTGGCCACAGTGGCTGCAATTGATGGCACAGTGGCTGCATTTGATGGGCACAGTGACTGCATATGATGGGCACAGTGACTGTATTTGATGGGCACAGTGGCTGCATATGATGGCATAGTGCTGTATTTGATGGGCACAGTGGCTGCATATGATGGCATAGTGCTGTATTCAGGGCTGTTTTTAAGGCAGAGCAAAAGGGGCAGCTGCCCCGGGCCCTGTCATTGTTGTGGGGCCCAAAGCAGCAGCCTCATACTTGCCAACTATCCTGGTTTAAATTCCCTCCTCCCTTGAGGTTTTAGTCCTGTGCTGTGTCCCAATATCTCAGTGTGAAGTGCTGCTACTAATGCTGCCCAGCCCTGCCCTATTGTTTTGTAAAGATGACTCACCTGCAGACCCTGTGTTTACATGTAAATTACCGGCATTTGTATGTAAATAGTGATGAAATTCATATGTAAATAGGGGCGGCCGGCGGCATTGATATGTATATCTTGCCCCCCAGAGGTCATATCCACAGTAATCTCTAGCAACCAATCAACAAGCAGAAATCATGTGCTGTAACCTCTAGCAACTAATCAGTGAGCCGTAATGTGTGCTGTAACCTCTAGCAACCAGTCAGTGAGTGGTAATGATACACTGTAACCTCTGGCAACCAATCGCAATAGCTGTCTGATCTGATTCAGTAAACTGATTTTGAGTCTAGGTGCTATTTATTGTATGTTTCAGAGCAGGTGGAGAGCGAAACTGCATGGGGGGCCCCAAGAAAAGTTTTGCCCAGGGTCCAATCAATATTAAAGATGGCCCTGGCTGTATTTGATGAGCACAGTGGCTGCATATGATGGGCACAGTGGCTGCAATTGATGGCACAGTGGCTGTATTTGATGGGCACAGTGGCTGCATATGATGGGCACAGTTGCTATATTTGCTGGGCACAGTGACTGCAATTGATGTTTTTTTAAGTATTTTTCAGAATTTTTCAGTTTGTTTGCGCCCCCCCAAAATTTTGAGCACCAGCCGCCACTGGTGGCCACCATCATTTTTCAGCACTGCCCTAACCCTCAGCACTCATACGTCTATTTCCCAAAGACAACCTCTGGATATGATGCTGAGCACGTGCCCTCAACTCCTCCTTTGGTCAACCATAGTGAGGCCTGTTCTGAGTGGAACCTGTCCTGTTATACCGCTGTATGGTCTTGGCCACCGTGCTGCAGCTCAGTTTCAGGGCCCTGGGATCTTCTTATAGCCTAGGCCATCTTTATGTAGAGCAACAATTCTTTTTTTCAGATCCTTAGAGAGTTCTTTGCCATGAGGTGCCATGTGAACTTCCAGTGACCAGTATGAGAGAGTGAGAGCGATAACACCAAATTAAACACACCTGCTCCCCATTCACACCTGAGACCTTGTAACACTAATGAGTCACATGACACCGGGGAGGGAAAATGGCTAATTGGGCCCAATTTGGACATTTTCACTTAGGGGTGTACTCACTTTTGTTGCCAGCGGTTTAGACATTAATGGCTGTGTGTTGAGTTATTTTGAGGGGACAGCAAATTTACACTGTTATACAAGCTGTACACTCACTACTTTACATTGTAGCAAAGTGTCATTTCTTCAGTGTTGTCACATGAAAAGAGAGAATAAAATATTTACAAAAATGTGAGGGGTGTACTTACTTTTGTGAGATACAGTACATGTCTGTGAGACTCTTACTTGTGGCTCAGCATTCTCAGCATATTGTATGGACACAAGAATGCTACGTGCGCCACATTTGGACTTCTCTTTGTGGCACCCTTAGACATCCCAGGTCTTTTACAATCCTATAGTATATTCCACAAAAATATTCCCATGCGCCACTAAAGTGTTTGGATTTGGCTTGAAGAAAAGGTGGCAATCCTCCGCCTGGGCAGATAAATAATGAGTGCTGGGCCTGGGCAGGGAGTCTTAATGGAAGCTTGGTATTCGGCTTTTGTACTGTTGTGTTAGGCCTGCACTGCACCCTTCCACCTCACCTCAGGGCACCACGCACGCCAATGCTGGCCGCTTACATTGTGGCTGTGCCCTTTCACCTCAGGGCACATGGGCAAATCAAATGCCAGGCTTCCCCAGCGTTACGCTTTTTCAAGTTTGGGCGCACACCAGCACAAGCTCTTGGAAATGCAGTAGGGTGGGCAGTAAGAGTAGAGCTGGGATCTGATGTTACTTATGTCATATTGTCAAATCCCTGCCACTCCTAAATCTGCTCCACTGCCCCCAGCACCAGTGTCCATGATGTTCTTCATCTGGCCTTGGCCACAGGGCTGCCGTTAGAAATCACAGGGTCCTGTACAGCCTACCTGACTGAGCCCCTCCCCTGCACCGCCTCTGAAAATATCAAATTATATATTTGCTAAAATTCACGTCTAGGGGGAGGGGTGTAGATACTGATCCCCCTGCAGTTCAGCCAGATGGAGAAAGAGGAGGAAGCAGGGAGAGCAATAAGAGTCAACAGAAGGCAGTACAGGTGACCCTCCTGCTCAGCTGGTGCCCCGGCACCCCTTGTGAACTGATGGGGCATTGACCTGGTACAGGGGGGTGAGGTGTACTGACTTATCAGCTAGCCACACCATTTCCACTGCAGACATGCCTAAGTTTGGAGTTAAAGGCCAGTGGCGGCTGGTGCTCAACATTTTTGGGGGGCGCAAACAAACTGAAAAATTAGAAAAATACTGAAAAAAAACATCATTTGCATCCACTGTGCCCATAAAATGCAGCCACTGTGCCCATAAAATGCAACCACCGTGCCAATTATATGCTGTCACTGTGCCCATTATATGCAGCTTCTGTGCCCATCATATGCAGCCTCTGTGCCCATAAAATGCAGCCACTGTGCCCATCATATGCAACCTCTGTGCCCATCATATGGAGCCTCTGTTACCCCCCTGCCCACTCACCGTCTCATAGGCATTTACCCCATCCCATTGGCAGGACAGGTAGCGGGTGATAGCAGCAAGCTTTGGGACAGGCAGCAGGTCAGGTGTTGGCTCCTGCATCCTCCATGGTTCCCACGTGTCTCTTCTTCCGTTTCCGCTAGGTGTCCAATAGGGATGCCTGTGCCAATCAGGTAACAGGTATTAGACCTGTGCTTCCTGATTGGCGGAGAGGCGGTTCAGTGTTAGAAAAGCAAATATTCATTTGCTTTTCTAAAACACTTGGGTGGGCTCCGAGTGCAATGCTCTGCGCTCCGGGTCCACCTTTTTTGAAGCCTATTAGAGCCTATGGCTCCAATCAGGTGCTTAAAAAAAACACACCTGCTGCTGTAATTCAGACACCCTGCGTCCTAAAAGGGGTTGGACGCCTGAATGGGGGTGGCTACAGCAGCCATGGATAGATTTGTGCTATGCATGAATCTATCCATTTTACATATAGGGGGTGGCATGACAGAGGGGGCGGCGCCCATGTGCCCTTAATGCAAGCACCGCCACTGCTAAAGGCTTCCCTATGGAGGGTCACAGAATCTGTAGAAGGAGTTCTTTTGTCCTCTCTGCTACTGCCTGCACATTGCTAAAGGGAAGGGGGCAGAGATGTGTTTCTCCATGGCTGCACGGAGAAGTGTAGGATCTGGAGGAGGAGTTCTGTCCTCCACTCTGCTGACTGCTGAGATAAGGTGGGGGAGCTGCAGCTGCAGGAGAGGTGCGAGGGCCACGTGAAGGCAAGATTTGGACCGTGGACCTTGTTTGACACCTGCACTAGGGGTTCATCACCAAGATGACCTTCCAGTCTGTTTTTGGATTACTGCCCCACACAAACCTGGCCTCGTTATATTATGTTCAGTATTCATGTGGAACTACATGAAAATATCAGAATAATCAACCATAAAACAGATGTTCACCTGTGTCTGCACTGAATTTGGACGCCTTGTTTGAAGAGCTAACAGTCACCAACACTACGGGCCATTTACACAGAGGATTTATATTCTTTTTGGCTATTGAAGAATATTGAAGGGATATCTGGAATAGGAAGATGTTGCAGTGTGAAGCCGGCAATAAAACAATCACGATTACATACGTTCAAATTTTTTTTTTTATTGAACATACTTTTTAATTCTAATTTAATTTAGTACTAATATAAACCATGTGATATTTGTTCTTTGGGTACAAGAAGATGTTTACCGTATTCTGATAATTACATTAACAAGTAGAGAATATTACTGCTGCCATTCTAATACTTTACTAGAGAATCTCTTCTCAGTTTTTAATCTGCCTATATTATGACATCACTGGTGTCACCTCCCCACCCTGGCAAGCCTGCCACATGGCGGCCATCTTTATGACACAACCAGTGGGCCTGTGTGCAAGATCATAAATTGGGTCCTAATACCAGAGAAAGCAATGTGGCACGCACAGCGCATCATGGCAAAAATTGGGTGTGGTTTTCAGGGGCTGTAGGTAGTGTACAGTAAAGATGCCGGGTGATCGAGGGGTTTAAATGCCTTGTCCCACCATTTTGGCTCCCATTTAACTCCTGCCTGACAGAGTTACCAACCCCCCACAACTTGTTTTTACAGAAAACATGGAAAATCTACTGACACAACATATTTTTACTGAGAACCTGAAATATGATATAATCTCCTATTAGAAACTGAGAGGGGATGGAGGGATAGAGACAGAAGGGGGTGAGGGAGGAGAGATAGGAATAGGAAGGAGAGAGAGAGAGAGAGAGAGGGAGGGAGGGGGATAGAGGTGGGAGAAGGAGAGAGGGGATGAGAGAGTAGAGGGGTAAGAATGAGGGGTGAGAGAGGAAGGGGGGGGGAGAGAGAGAGGGGCTTCCCCTACCCCCTATACTACACCAGGATACTCCCCCATCTCCCTCCCCAAATCTACACCGGGAGATCACCCCCCAAAAAAGATTATATTGTAATCTGTATCATTTTATCAGCAGGGTTCCCTGATCACTACATCAGTCGTGGTGAAGGGGTCGGTGTCCAGTCATGCCACCTAATATTATGGACTCTCACCTTCCCACAGCCCACCAGCTCCATCACCAGCTGTGTGTAGTGAGACACGATCACAGCCCGGGACTCCGCCCCGCTCTGCCACCATAAGTGGCCTACTTCCAGGATTGGAGCCTGCCACCGCTGCCTCCTGCTTTGCTCCCCTCACTGTCACTGAATGGTCAGTCTGCTCCTGGTGTCACCCGGGTGTGGTCCGCACCCCCATAGAGACGCCACTGTATGACATACCTCTCCAATCCATTTCAACTGTCTTTATACTGTTGCTATTTTATTTTAACAAAGCCTTTTCTTGGATGAAACAAAAAACTTCCCATTTTCATATTTTATTTTACACCCAGTAATACAATTACTGGGTCCCTGTGCTTTTCTATGCAATGCAGGGAGATAATAGTTGTTGGGAGGAGCCGGCAGGGTGCTGTAGATAAAATAATCAATATAGCTGTGTGCTGCCACCTGATGGTGAAAAGACTTAAATATAAATTTGCTGCTGCTATCACCTATGTGTTCCCACAAAGAAACAGAATAAAGTAATAAATTGTGATAGCACTGCTGGTAAACCAAATACATAAACTAAATCAACATATAAGTGAAATAGATAATAACAATAAAGTTCATAAAGTGTGAACCGGCAATCTACATGCTTGTCATTGCCATAAATCTATAAATGAACCCCGCCATAACCGCACGGCTCATTCCTCCAGATGAAGCCACGAGGTTGGTGGTGTAACTAGTAGAGGCGGAGCCTGGCGGTGGAATCCTTTTGCTACAAGTGAGATCCCAATGGAATTTGTATATATGATTTTTTTACTTTAATAAATGTGAGTGAATCTTAGGCTGGGTGGTGAGGATCTGTCAATCTAACACCTCGGGTACTGCACTATTAGAGGCACTTTTATTTTTTGTCACTTTGGAAGTGCTGGAGAGTAATGTGGAGCCGATGTTCAAGTAGCCATATTGGAAGGATATTGCACTTTGTGTAGAGCGCGTCTGACTCTCAAAGGGGATACCAGGAACCGCTGATGACCGCTGTGGAGCCATTCCTAAAGGAGAATTGCACTGTGTTCAAGGTGTGTTTGACCCCCTGCAGGGTCTAACAAGGAGGTGAGCGTGCATTGCACTCGGTGATGGGAGCACTTTATAGAGAGGTGTGGAGTCTCAGTGAAGTACGTTGGATTAGACAAGTCCTTTTTTTGCACCTTTATAGGAAGATTTATCACATATAATGCCACAAATGGACTACAAATGAACGTTGTGCACTTTATGAACTTTATTGTTATTATCTATTTCACTTATATGTTGATTTAGTTTATTTATTTAGTTTACCAGCAGTGCTATCACAATTTATTACTTTATTAGGGTGCTGTAAATGGCTTCCTGAAAACATCACAGCATCCGGCCTCAGTACTCCTCTCAAGAGCCCTCAGTCCTGATTCAAGTAGTGGGCGGGGGAGGAGTTATGCAAAAATCAAAAAGTTTTGATAGGTGAATGTCAGTCGGGATGTTCCTAGGCAGGCTGTATTTGCATGCATGCTGCCCACATGTGATGCTGAGCCCCCTGTGATTGAAAGAACTGAAATCCAACTAATGAAAGAGGCGGACCAGGGACAGTCAGGCTGAGGAACAAAGGGCTAGATGATACTGGACGTCCTCCAGGCAGGAAATGGGGCGGGGCTCTATCTGACTTGCTGCAGCTTCCAATGCACATGGAGAGAAGCTTGCAGTGTGCTTTGATATCAGAGGAAGCCGTTTCAGTCCAGAAGAGGAGCCGGTACACTAAACAGTTGGATCTTCAAACTGAATATTCCCGGTCCATCTACCAGTGTTCAGGGTTGCCAACTGTCAGTAAATTCACTGACGGTTTGAAAAATCTGAGATTTTTACATCTGTCCATAAATGTCTATTATAGACATGCAGACTGCCCATAACAGACACTGATGAACAGATGTAAAAATCACAGATTTTGCAAACCGTCTGTGAATTTACTGACAGTTGGCAACCTTGCCAGTGTTTAATATTTATCATTGAATTTTACATTTTTAATAGAGTCATCTAGTTCCATTTTGTATCCACAGAGAGGACCAGCCTATGTTATTATTTTTGATCCTATATAATCTTTATTTTTATTTTTTTTGTTACCATACAGTGACCCCTTTTGTTTGTGCAAAGTACGGTAACGATTCATCTCATGTAGGTGAATAACATCCTGCCACCTGCTGGCAACTCAGGAACATCACATTTTTCTGTGGTCACTTTGCTTCTGTTCATTTTTATGATAGACCTTCATAGAATTACACTGCCACCTACTGGCAGCTTTGTAACATCACACCTTTCTTGTGTATAGCAAAAGCAGGAGCTCCTCCTTGAAGAGCAAGAACAGACAGCGCCATCTACAGGACACAAATAGAACTACAAAGACTCCTGTTACAGACAGCGGACAGGAACCTGATTTTTATGTGAAGTCCAACAAATCTTACAGCAAGGGGAGAGAGACTGCAAGGTGTCTGACCATACACACCAGAATTCCCTCTTCACCGGCTACCTCCACCCTATGTTCACTTACAAACCAAAGTGTGTCACCGTTACCCTGCAAAACGGACAACTAAATTCCAGGCAGATGCTAAGAAACTATTAGAAAATGAACACATTTTGGACATTAGTATAATAGTAGTAATTAGGATAAGTACTTGCATGTATCTTAATATAAAGTAATCCCATGTGGGGGCATATTACATTGTTTAGTGTTTTGTCTCCCGGGGACCAGGGCTGTCTTAATAGCATCATGGGCCCCTGGGGGCAAAGTAATGCACTGGGGCCCCTACATGTCTGCCCCAATTTACGCACCAACTCTCAATAATTATAGTATAAATAGTTGATAAAAATTAAACATTTTTTTTATTAGTACTTTCAATAAAATCAATTTTAAACACTTAAATCTGGTTCACACAACAAAAACGCACTCCAGATCCGTCCCGGGTGCGCTTCTGTATGCGCATTTCTAACCGTTTGCTGACCAGCGCGTGCCGATTTACGTTGGCAGAATGGCACTGGCAGGCAAAAGGGCGTACAGGTAAGACCACTTTAAGAAGCGGTGTCACGAGCGCTATTCAATGTCCGCCGGGTGCCCACGATCGTGTCACAGAGAGGAAGAACGGGGAAATGCTTTTGTAAACAAAGCATTTCCAAGCTCTGTCTAGTGACAGGACAGTTAAAACCCCTCCCCCCACAGTTAGAATCACTCCCTAGGACACACTTAACCCCTTCACTGCCACCTAGTGGTTAACCCCTTCACTTCCAGTGTCATTTACACAGTAATCAATGCATTTTTATAGCATTGATCGCTGTATATATGACAATGGTCCCAAAATAGTGTCAAAAGTGTCCGATGTGTCCGCCATAATGTCGCAGTTCCGATAAAAATCGCAGATCGCCGCCATTACTACTAAAAAAAAAATAATAAAAATGCTATAAATCTATCCCCTATTTTGTAGACGCTATAACTTTTGCGCAAACCAATATACGCTTATTGCGATTTTTTTTACCAAAAATATGTAGAATACATATCGGCCTAAACTGAGGGAAAAAATATTTTTTTTATATATTTTTGGGGGATATTTATTATACCGGTAGCAAAAAGTAAAAAATAATGTGCTTTTTTCAAAATAGTTGCTATTCCTTTGTTTATAGCCCCCCAAAAAAATGCAGAGGCGATCAAATACCACCAAAAGAAAGCTCTATTTGTGGGAAAAAAAGGACGTCAATTTTGTTTGGGTACAACAAATTTTCTTTTTTTTTTTCTTTTTTTCTTTTTCTTTTTTCTTTTTTTCTTTTTCTTTTTTCTTTTTTTCTTTTTCTTTTTCCGGGAACTGAAAGCCCTGGAACTGACTGCACTGGTGTGAACTATGCCATTGGAGACCATATACCTTACTTTCCTTTTGTTTTTGACGCAGAAAAAAATTGTTATTCGGATTGTAGATTTAGCCCAGTGACTGGCTGCTGCTGGCCCTGCAACACAGCCCCATCGTTCCTCCAAAATTCACAAGTCAGTAACAGAAGCGCTCAGGTCTGTGGTGGGCAGCCGGTGAAGGGGACACATTTGATAAAGCACCTTCGACAGAACACAGAAAGCTGCATGGGATAAAATCTCCACTAGGGGGTCTTCAAAATACGCAGAATGAAGTCATGCATCTAGTAAGCAATATACATCTGTCTGGGTTTTTGAGCTAAAACTGAACTTTTTTTATACATTGCAAGAAGAGAATGAAATAGTATATAAATAGTATAGTATATAAATAGTATATAAAATAAAGGAATAGACTAGAAAATAGAATATAAAATCAAAGAATAGAATAGAAAAAAGAATACAATAAAACAGAATAGAAATCAAAGGAATAGAATAGAATATAAAAAAGAAAAGAATATAACCATCTTCTAAAATTCAAATTTCAAATTGAATAAATTTTGAATTCAGATAAAAAAAAAAGAATAGAATAGAATAGAGAAAAAAAATAATAATAAAAGAATAAAATAGATAGAATATAGCCATCTTCCAGAATCCAAATAGAAAAAAAAAATAGAATTGAATATGAAATAATAGAATATAAAAAAATGGAATAGAAAGACTATAACAATATAACCATCTTATGAAATTTGAATAGAATACATTTGAATAGAATTAATTAGAATAGAAAATAAAAGAATAGAATAGATTAGAAAAAAACAATAGAATAAAATAAAAAGAATATAACCATCTTCTGAAATTCGAATTTCAAATAGAATAAATTTGAATAAAAAAAAAAAAAAACACAACAATAAAAAAGAAAGAATATAGCCACCTTCCAGAATTCAAATAGAATAGACGTGAAAATGAAATAGAAAATAGAAAAAACACTACAATAGAATAGAAAGAATAACAATATAACCATCTTCCGAAATTTGAATTTCGAATAGAATAGAATGGAATAGAGAGACTATAACCATCTTCCAAAATTCTGATTTTAAATAGAATCAATTTGATTTTGAATGGAATTCAAATTTGAACTCGAATAAACAAACCAAATTCCGAAAACAGATAAAATGAATTAAACAAATTCAACTAAAAAATTTCTGTAAATAACTGATTAAAAACTAAATGAGACAATTTTTTTGTTCTGCACACGTCTAGATACAGGATGGAACATTTATAAAGAAAACCTGAGTGAGCCGGCAAAACCCATTTCTTGTATTTCTTCTGGGATTCCTATTCTGTAATTGTAGGTGATAACAGAATGGCGCAATCATAAAACAAGACATGTCAACAAGTAAACCAATGAAATGCCACCGCCCCTGTTCAAAAGTCTGCATCCCCTCAGCATGCCATCTTTTGTAATAGTGGTCTATGAGGCAGTAGCGTTTGGTGTGTTTTTTTTGAGGGGGTGGCAACAATCACCCCCGTGGCCGGAGGCACCTCAAACCCCCCAGATTCCCCACCTGCTTGCTGTCTTACCCCCTCTAGGTGGCGGGTATCGGCAGCAGGGTCTGGCATCAGCAGCAGGCATCTCCTCCATCTCAGTGGCCGTGCTTCTCCTTCCCTCCTTCTGGGTGTCCAATAGTATCGCCTGTCCTTTCAGGCAATTGGGTGATGGGTCTCATGACCTGCTTCCTGATTGGCCGGGAGGAGGATCAGTGTTTCAATAGCAAATATTCATTCACTATTGTAACACACCTGGGTGGGCTTTAAGCACAGTGCTTGCGCCCCGAGACTACCCTATTTTGGAGACAATTAGAGCCTCTGTCCTTAATCAGGTGCTTCAAAAAAACACCACCCCATTGGAATCCATGCATCCGGCATCCTGAAAGGGGTCAGATACTTTAATGGGGGGGGGGCATGCACCCTTAATGGATGGGCCACCCCTGCCATGAGGCCCCAAATTCTTGCAGGTGGTAGAGCTGCACACAGTTTGCATTCTTCTGCAGGAAAGCTGCACATGGGACGCTCTTTGACTTTCCAGCATGACAATAATAAGACATTTCTTAACCCTTTCACTGCCAGCGCTCTACTGAGAGAATTCAGAGATTCTGGTATTGATTTTGAATATAGTTTTAATGAAAAAAGAAAAAGTTCTCCCAGGGGGGGTTTTAGGCAACAAAGTGTGCAAGTCAAGGCAATGACAATGTTATACAATTGATTTTTGTTTTTAATTATACAATAAATATACAATCGGATTGAATTCTAAAATCATCAAGCTTGTAGTCTCTGGTTAATAATCACAAAAAAAATTTACTTCAATGAAGGATCTGTAAAAATTATGTACATTCTGGTTACAGACAGTAATGACAAATACCATAAAAATGGTCAATGATAAGATACATTATATTACAAAAGGTAGGTTGTTGTCTTTTTTGGCTGGTTCCTGCCCGGGCGAGAGGAGGGTGGTTCTACACGAGGATTCCGGATCTGTGCACTTATGTTCACACTCTCTGGTTACGAGTCATTTCCCCTCTCTTGAGTGGTAAATATATTTTTATTTCTATACATAATAGATGTTGGTACCTTGGTAGAAGGTCAGAATTATATTATTTTTCTACTATGTTTCACCAGAGTACAAATTCCCCTGAAGAAGACCACGATTGGTCGAAACACGTCGGGGTACTCATATGGATGACAACCTACCTTTTGTAATATAATGTATCTTATCATTGACCATTTTTATGGTATTTGTCATTACTGTCTGTAACCAGAATGTACATAATTTTTACAAATCCTTCATTGAAGTATAATTTTTATGTGATTATTAACCAGAGACTACAAACTTGATGATTTTGGAATTCGATCCAATTGTATATTTATTGTATAATTAAAAACAAGAATCAATTGTATAACATTGTCATTGCCTTGACTTACACACTTTGTCGCCTAAAACCCCCCCTGGGAGAACTTTTTCTTTTTATAAACACTGGGGTGTGCGACTCTTGGACTCTATTCACATGCGTTTCCTCTTTGTCTCTAATGAAAAAAGAAAAACTGAAACCTTAAGAAAAAATAATACAAACTGACAGTAACAACAGTAAAACAAAGTAGTTAAGAGCAGAAAAATACCTAAATGAAATTCACCGGCTTTTTGGTTCTGTGCAGTCCGATTCACTCACAGAGTGAATCCAATCTGATGCTTGCAAGAGTCACCGGCCCTCAGAAATGGGATTTTCTCACCATCCTTAGTAGTTCTGATGTCAAGTGAGAGCTCAGAGCTGCCAAATACAGAGAGTGTTACAGAACCAACTCCATCCAATCAAAGGGACTGAGGGGTGTAATGAAGGGGGCTGGAGAGTATTTTGGTAGATTCCAGTAGGCACACCTTTATTGCCAACTTTACTACATACACCTAGATTTCTGTCTGCCGAGATTTCGCAATATGAAAACATATTATTGTACAGAATGGAATGACAATTTGTGATAGACCAAATACGATATACAGTAGCTACTGTTTAAAGTTGTGCCCAAAAGTTTGCATCCCCTTGCAGAAACGGTGACATTTTGGCATGGATATTGAGCCTTAGTGACACTGTACTATTCTAGGGGGGGTTTGTGACCTGGGATTTTTTTTAACACTATTATTGCATACCCCAGCAGAAGCCTTTGGAGGCGAAACGCGTCGGGTTTCTATGATTATACCCCAACACCACCCATTGCGCTATTTTTATACCTTTTTATGCCGGTTTTTATATTGAGCCGAGTTTTTACTGCCCCCTGTTTGTAAAAATTCTCTTTGGAGTACACTCCTCTAATAAAGTGCTCTTATGCTTTTTGCATATCAAGGATTTACACTATGTGGAGGTTTTTTTCTTTTTCTTGCTTATTTGCACATATGACGGACCTCTGAGGAAACGGTCACTCGGCGATCGAAACCGTACCCTGGGGACCCCGGACTCCAAGTTGGTTCTTCAGTTGAGGACGGCTGACAAGATGTCCCACAAGTCTTCCCACAAACCTTTACCTCACACCGTCTGACGGTATAAGCTCGTTTGACTCACCGCCACGGCCTGTGAGTCCACCTGATCTGGTAAGGGCATCCTTTTGCTTTTTCTTTCTCCTGGTTGGAATCATCCACATGAGTCAAGATTCAGCGTATTGATCAGGACCCCTCTTAATAACCTTTAACTACCTCTTAAGAAGACGGCTTACACCCTGTTGTTTGTGGGACTGAATGGGACTACCCCATCCTGTCATTTAAGAGACTTTTGAGTTTCCATTTATGTTTATCCTCCCTTAGGGATTTCGATGTCCTCCCTCTTGGCTCCCATTTCTATTGAATATTAATTTCGTTAAACAACATACTCAGCTTATCAAGATATCTTGCATTGATATTTACTTGCTTTGTTTTTCCCCTGGAATAAGGTTTCATATGCATGACTGTCTCCTAACCATCCTATAGGTTATCACTGAGTATCCTACTCCTTTACACATATAAGTTCTCACTTTTATTTTTTTTTTGTATGCTTTACAAACTAACTACTTTTCACTTCACAAACCTACACTGAAAGTATTTTCACTCCATCTCAAAAACTATTTTTACCTGTTTAGTAACAGGAGTTTCACCATTCACTAGCGCCACACTTTTCTACCTTTAATTTACATTTGCAACGGTCATATTGCTTTGTCGGCTGCTTTATCCCCATTTAGGAGTTGGCGCAATTTCTACACCTTTCTTTTATACTATTATTGCAGATCACTGTTAAAAGCAACAGTTTTAATGGTCATGTATGGCTTCCATTCATGACAGCCTGCTTACTATTGTGATGCTTTGATTAGCTACAGCTAATCACATAGTACAGGGTGCCAGGTACCATGTGATAGCTGTGGGCCAATCTCAGGATCACAATAGTAAAGAAGCTGTCATGAATGGAAGCCATTCATGACAGTTTTGCTTACATTGTAATTAGGGTTGCACCGCTACCGGTATCAGTACCAATACTAAGAATTTGCAGGAGTATCAGTACTTGTGCAAATGCTGCAATACCTGAAACTGATACTTTCAGGTTCGGTTCTTTCAACTTTTATCGGGATTCCCCCCACTGACAGCTGAAATGTAAAAAAAAAAAAGCAGCAATTACTGGTTGTTAAGGAGCGGGGCTATCGTGTCATTAACATCCAATTCCAATGCACACATTCCTGTAGAGATGGATGTATTTGTAAGTCGGTACTGAAGCGACCATCGGCTGCAACCATGTGTAGCAGTGGCGGCTGGTGAAGTTTTGGAATGGGGGGCCAGACCCCGCCCTTTTTGACCCCTCCAGCTTGGTGAAAATGGGCGTGGTTTCAGCGAAATAGTGGGCGTGGCTCTAAGGTGGTGTGGTTAGCACCTGAGATGAACCAGGGATGGAGGCGAGGGAGAGAGGGATGTAGGGACAGCAGGCCCAGATCCTACACAACAATAGAAATATGTGAATTCTAGAAAGTTTAACAATCAGCAGATAAAGATATTCCAAACACCTGGTGTTAGCACTTCAATCATCCCGGCACCATGGTTGTTATGGTGTCAGGATGATTGAAGCGCATTATTTCTATTATTACATTGTAATATAAAATGAAATCATTCAACTCACCATAATGCAGAATCAGTGGGAGACCTGAACGTGTCACTAGCCACGTCGCCTGCCACCAGATGCCATCAGGTGTCCCCAGTGGAGCCCGTCCTTACATCAGGTGCCCCCAGTGGAGTCCTTTCTTACATGCAGCCTGTGTCCCACCAAATGCACCCTGTGTCCCATAAAATGCAGCCTGTGTGTCACGTACCTTACAGCAGAGCCCGAAATGATGAGGGTGGCCTCTTGCACAGTGTCAGGTCACCTTGAGGCTAGGTGACAGATGCACACAGTTGGGATCAGGAGTGCACCGCAAGGCAGTGGACCCTACTGCTGACTGCTGCAGATGGGAGTCCGGGTGTAAGGAAGGCAGGGCCGCTGGAACACCAACATGGATCCCACCGGGGTTAGAGCGTAGGATTCCCTGGGGAGCGGAGTCTAAGAGCCAGCAGGTGTTCACCAGAGCCTCTAGTGGTGAGGATGGACTGGGCTGCAACTGGCTCCAGGTCTTGACCCCCAGGGTCCCCCAGCTCACACCCACAGTAGGCAACAGGAGGGTAGGGATAGTAAAGGAATAAGCCAAGGTCAGAGCCACAAGCAGACAAGGACAACAGGGTTCACGCCAAGGTTCAGGGTCACAGGCAAACAGGGATAGTCAGGGACATGCCAAAGGTCAGGGTCACGAGCAGACAGGAATAGTAGAGAACATGCCAAGTTCGGTAACAGAAACAAACGTAGAGCACACGGCAGGCAGGAACAGGAAGCCAAAACACACAAAGGTTGATCAGCAGGGCTGGCCTACACTGCAGAGGTTAATATAGAGTTCTCTGATAGGATCTGGGGTAGAGCCATGCTAGAGGAGAGTTAATAAAAGCAGTCAGGTGAGAGTCAGCTGGTCTTTAGAGATGAACACATGGAGACAGGTAAGCTGACAGACAAAACTCTATTGTATAACCATGACAGTACCCCCCCCTCTTATGAGGCCTCCCCCTTCCCCGCCTGGGACCAGGTTTAGAGGGGAATTTCAAATTAAACTTCCTCAACAGATGAGGTGCAAAAGCCTCAGAAGCCTTGATCCACGATCTCTCCTCAGGACCAAACCCCTTCCAATGCACGAGGTACTGGAGAATGCCTCTACAGAGCCGGGAATCCAAAATTTGGCTAACCTTGTACTCCTGATTATCCTCAGTGACCGGCGCTGCATTAGAGAGAGGACGAGAGAACTTATTGAGGACTAAAGGCTTCAGAAGGGCAACATGGAAGGAGTTAGAGATTTTGAGGCTTTTGGGAATCTGGAGCTTGAAACAAACCGGATTCAATTCAGAAGTTATGGTATACGGACCAATGAATCTTGGGGCAAATTTGAGAGAAGGAACTCAGAGTTTGATGTTCCTGGTGGAGAGCCATACTTTGTCTCCTGGCTGAAGAGAAGGCAGCTTATGCCTGCGACGGTCATCAAAACTCTTGAATTTGTTGGCAGTTTTCTGGAGGGAATCATGAACGTCAGCCCACATGGAATTGAATGATTCCTGAACAGTAGCCAAGGCTGGAATGTCGGAAGAACAGGTCATAGAAAGAGGGAGTTGAGGATGTCTTCCATAAACAGTGATAAAGGGTGTTTTAGAGAACTGACTTTGACATGATTATTGTGGGAGAACTCTGCCCACAGGAGTAGTGATGCCCAATCATCGTGATGAGCCAAGACCAAGGTACAGAGAAAGACCTCCAACTCCTGATTAACGCTCTCAGTCTGGCCATTGGATTGGGGATAGTAAAAAGAGGTAAAATCCAAGGTAATGTTGAGGGATTTGCAAAAGGCTCTCCAAAAACGGGACGTAAACTGAACACCCCTGTCCGAAACGACATGGGAAGGAACACCATGAAGGCGGAAAATCTCTCAAAAATGGGAACCAAGGCAGAGGCAGAAGGGAGACCAGGAAGAGAAACAAAATGAGCCATCTTGGAGAACCAATCAATTGCCACCCAAATGGCTGTATTATTCTCCGACAGTGGAAGATTGGTGATAAAATCCATGGCAATGTGAGACCAGGGCTCCTTAGGAATGGGCAAGGGCATGAGAAGACCAGCAGGGGCTTGTGTGGAAGATTTCAGACTGAGCACAGACATGACAAGCCTTAACGCAATCTTTAACATCCGAGCAGAGGTTAGGCCACCAGTAGAGACGACTGATGAGCAGGAAGGATCGGAGGAACCCAGCATGACCTGCCACCTTGGAATCATGCCCCCAATGAAGGATCTTAGCTCTTAGCTCCGTGGGAACAAAGGTCTTGCCAGGAGGAATTTTTGATTCCAGGGTGGTAGAATGGGCAACAATGCATGAGGTCGGAATGATCGGCTCAGGATCAGGGGTGGACTCCTCGTCCAAAGTGTCAAATGACCTAGAGAGCGCATCAGCCCGACCATTGCAGGAACCAGGTTTGTACATAATCGTGAATTTAAAACGAGAAAAGAAGGGACTCCACCTGGCCTGTCTGGGGTTCAGACATTTAGCATTCTGTAGGTATTGTAGATTCTTGTGATCAGTAAAGATCGTAATGGAGTGAGGGGAACCCTCCAAGAGATGATGCCACTCTTCCAATGCCAATTTAATTGCAAGAAGTTCCCTATCACCAATGGCATAATTTCTCTCTGCCTGAGAAATTTTTTTGGAGAAGAATGCACATGGTTGACGTCTCTTCTCAAAGAACTGAAGGAGCACAGCTCCCACCCCCATCAAAGAAGCGTCTACTTCAATAAAAAATGGGTCCCCAGGATTTGGTCTCCTCAAGAGAGGTCCAGAAACAAAGGCCTATTTCAGACCGTGAAATGCAGAGACAGCCTCGGGAGGCCAGTCTTTGGCATTCACACCCTTCTTGGTTAAAGCGATAATAGGTGCAGCAATGGTAGAGTAATTAAACTGCCTATAATATTTTGCGAAGCCAAGAAAGTGCTGTGTGGCTTTGAGGCTAGCAGGAAGGGGCCAGTTGGTAATGGCCGAGGCCTTTTCGGGATCCATGCGAAGACCCAAACTAGAAACAAAACATCCCAGAAACAGGACCTCAGGACATTCAAAGGAACATTTCTCCAGCTTGGCATAGAGATTATTCTCTCTAAGGCGCTGAAGAATGGTGCGGACATGGTTTCTGTGAGCAAGCAGATTTTCGGAAAAGATGAGAATGTCATCCAGATAGATGACAACAAACTGGTACAGTAGATCCCTGAAGATTTCATTGACAAAGTTCTGAAAGACAGCTGGAGCATTACACAAACCAAAAGGCATAACCAGGTATTCGTAATGCCTGTCCCTAGTGTTAAAATCAGTCTTCCATTCGCACCTTCCCGTATTCTAATGAGATTGTATGCACCTCTGAGATCCAACTTGGTGAAAATGGAATCCCCCTTCAACCTGTTGAATAGCTCAGATATTAGAGGTAAGGGGTATCAGTTTTTGATGGTCACTGCGTTTAACCCTCGATAGTCGATGCAGGGTCTGAGGGTACCATCCTTTTTAGCAATGAAAAAGAACCCTGCTCTTGCAGGTGACGAGGATTTCTGGATGAAACCTCTCTGCAGATTCTCGGCGACATACTCGGACATGGCCTGGGTCTCTGGAATGGACAGAGGGTAGGTACGACCCCTGGGCAGAGTTGCTCCAGGGACAAGGTCAATGGCACAGTCAAAAGATCTGCGGGGAGGGAGCACCTCAGCAGACTTCTTACAGAACACATCCCAGTAATCGCTGTATGCCGTGGGAAGATCAGAAGATACGAATGTGGTAGCAATGGGAAGTCTCTCCTTGGGGACCACCTTGAGAAGACAGGACGAGAAACACGAAGGACCCCAAGCCAGGATCTGCCCAGAGACCCAGTCCACATGTGGAGAGTGGAGATGTAGCCAAGGAAGGTCCAATACAATGGGGGTAGAGGCCTTGAGTAGAATGGGGAAGGAAATCCACTCCTGGTAGAGTATCCCTACTGACATCCTAATAGGTAGCATCTGGAAACGGATAGGGCCCCCTGGGAGCACAGTGCCATCAATTGCTGAGACTACCAGTGGTGTAGCGAGGGAAGAAAGGGTAAGCTTCATAGAAGAAGCAGTTCTCCAGTCCATAAAATTGCCGGCAGCCCCAGAGTTCAGATATGCTAGGACTGATTTGGGAGAAGGGTCTACATGGAGGAACACCGGAAGAAGAAGATGAGAAGGTGATGTTTCTGGGTCCAATACTCCACTTTCCAAATGTATTAGACCCGAGCATTTCCCGGACGAAGCGAGCATGAGTCACGAAAATGACCCTTGCCCCCACAGTAAAGACACAAGCCCAGAGTTCTGCATCTTCGGGGGTTAGTCTGGTCTGGCCCAGCTCCATAGGTTCCTCAGCAGGCAGAGGATGCTCCACAGGGTGACGGGGGAAGAGTTATGGCTGACTAGGACCTAAGGGGTGCTGGCATCTTTTTTCTAGGGACCTCTCCTGGAAACGAATGTCAATCTGATTGCACAAGGAAATTACATCATCCAGACCGGCGGGGATGGCTCTTCCTGCTAATTCGTCCTTCACTCGGTCAGAGAGGCCATGTAAAAAGGTTGTGACCAGAGCCTCATTGTTCCAGCTCAATTCAGCTGTGAGGATACGGAACTGAAGCACATTTTGTCCCACTGAACAAGATTCTTGGCGAAGGCGTAAAAGGGCACTAGCCGCTGAAGAAACCTGAGCTGGCTCCTCAAAGACATTACGAAAAAGCTTCAAGAAGTTGGACAGGCTGGAAACCGGGTCATTCTTCTCCCACAGGGGGGCAGCCCAAGCTAAAGCTTCACCAGAGAGGAGGGAAATTATATAGGC
Organism: Aquarana catesbeiana; assembly: GCF_042186555.1. NCBI lineage: Eukaryota > Metazoa > Chordata > Amphibia > Anura > Ranidae > Aquarana > Aquarana catesbeiana. Next base: position 793,518,724 of record NC_133325.1, read on the forward strand.
TACCTTAGCCCGATCAGACAGAAAGTTTTGAGGCTGGAGCTCAAAATGAATGGTACATTAGCTGAGGAAGCCCCTGCAGGCCTTGGAGTCCCCAGAGAAACGGAACAGAGCTGGCAGTAAATACAAATGTGTGGCAGCGACTGGTGCGATAGGTGCAGCTGCTGATTGTACTTTAGGCTGCAGGTTCGTGTTTCCCAAGGAGGCCTTAAACTGCTCGAAGTGGGAAGCCAGATCCTTAAGGAATCGCATCACCTGAGTCTGATTAGATTCCTGGGTCTCGAGTCTGCGAACTATGCTGCAAAGGATTGGCTGCAGAAAGCGGCACGTCAGCCGGGTCCATGGCTGATCAAACTGTCAGGTCATCTTGAGGTTAGGTGACAGATGCACACCGTTGGGATCAGGAGTGCACTGCAAGGCAGTGGACCCTACAGCTGACTGCTGCGGATGGGAGTCCAGGTGTAAGGAAGGCAGGGCCGCTGGAACACCAACACGGATCCCACCGGGGTTAGAGCGTAGGATTCCCTGGGGAGCGGAGTCTAAGAGCCAGCAGGTGTTCACCAGAGCCTCTAGTGGTGAGGATGGACTGGGCTGCAACTGGCTCCAGGTCGCGACCCCCAGGGTCCCCCAGCTCACACCCACAGTAGGCAACAGAAGGATAGGGATAGTAAAGGAATAAGCCATGGTCAGGGCCACAAGCAGACAAGGACAACAGAGTTCACGCCAAGGTTCAGGGTCACAGGCAAACAGGGATAGTTGGGGACACGCCAAAGGTCAGGGTCATGAGCAGACAGGAATAGTAGAGAACACGCCAAGGTCGGTAACAGAAACAAACGTAGAGCACACGGCAAGCAGGAACAGGAAGCCAAAACACACAAAGGTTGATCAGCAGGGCTGGCCTGCAGGACTGGCCTGCAGTGCAGAGGTTAATATAGAGTTCTCTGAGAGGTTAAAATAGAGTTCTCTGATAGGAGCTGGGGTGGAGCCATGCTAGAGGAGAGTTAATAAAAGCAGTCAGGTGAGAGTCAGCTGGTCTTTAGAGATGAACACATGGAGACAGGTAAGCTGACAGACAAAACTCTATTGCATAACCATGACACATGGTTCTGGTCCAAGCACCCCTGGTGGTGGGTACAGGGAGTGCGAGGGCAACTAAAGGGTGCAGGTGCCTGCAGGCAGAAGGCTGGAACTTGGAGATGCAGGAACCTCTGCTGAGGAGATGTGGAAACTGATCACCAGACTTGTTCAGCGGGAGCCAGATCAGGATCAACTGCAGAATCAGGAACAGGCAGGAGTCGGCAACAGGCTGGCAGCAGGGTACCGAATCAGAAGGCAAAACCGTAGCCAGGAACAGGCAGAGGTTGGCAACAGACTGGCAGCGGGGTACAGAATCAGAAGGCAGAGCCGTAATCATAAGTCCAAGCCAAGGTCAGTATTCACATGTAGAGGCAGGTTCAGCAGGCAGGGGAGATCCAAGAGAATGGTCAGAAGAAGCCGGGTTTTCAGGAACAAGGTCAATCAGGCAGAGTAACAACAGGAACACAGGGACAAGCTGAAGATGATCCAGCACTGATGCTAGGCAGACTCTCTGTTTATATATGGTGCCGTGTGCCAGGATTTGAGGCAATGTGTGTGCACGCATGCGCATTAGCACTCGCGGGTGCGCCATTGTGCATGCCCACTCTGGATCTCATTTGCCTCTGGCTACGGTTCCGTGCATGCACATTGGCATTAGCGGAACGAGGGTTGGCAGCTGCTGCATGGAGACAGGTGCTTGCTGTGTGAGTTCTCTGACACTGTGTCCCACCAAATGCAGCCTGTGTCTCACCAAATGCAGCCTGTGTCCCACCAAATGCAGCCTGCCTGTGTCACATTAAACCCCCCCATTCCCCGTGGGAACACAGCGGTACTTACCTTGCTGTGTGTTGTCCTCTCCTGCGGTGTCTCCTTCCACAGTGGCGATGGAGGGGTCCGCTCCTCTCATACTTCCTGTTTTCTCTCTCCCGGGCGCAATGGGAGAGAGAAAACAGGAAGTGACATCAAACTCAGATGTCAATCAAACAGCCCGGCCGTAGTAATAGATACTACGAGTGCCCAGCAGAAGCTACTCAGCGCTTCGGAAAGCGCCGCAAGACGGGATTAAAAAAGCCCGCAGATGAAGCTCCGCGTCTGCAATATCGTGATTGCATAGACATGGTGCTTCCCATAGTGCACTGTGTCCGGCGTCCGAACACAGTGCACTTAGGAAACTTTTTTTGTATTTTTTTTTAAAGGGCCAGTTTAAAAAAAAAAATGTTTGTGACTGCCTGGAGGGGAGGGGGGGGGGTTGAGGGGTGGTGCCCATGCGCCCCTATGGGCAGGCCACCACTGGTGTGTAGTCAGAGAAAGTAAAGTCACCAGCACACCAAGATCTCCAAAAATGAGACCAAAGATTTAATTAGCGATCACATCATTGCAGCAGAGAGCAATGTTATGGATCCACACAGAACCCCTGTGGTCACATGTCTGATGAAGGGGTCCTGCGTGGCTGTGATGTGATTGCTGATTAAAGGAGTTGTAAATCCAGAAGGTGCATTCTATGCATGAAGATATAAAAAGCCTTCTGTGTGCAGCAGCCCCTCTCACACTTACCTGATGTCCATCCCTGTCCAGCGATGTCCACGTTTCAGCTGTCTGAGATTCTCCCTCCTGATTGGCTGAGACAGCCAATGTCGCCGCTGCTGTCATAGTCAGCTAGCCAATCAGGGGAAAGAGGAGGTGGGGCCGGGTAGGGCTCCGTGTCTGAATGGAAACACGGAGCTGTGACTTGGCTTGGGTGCCCCCCATAGAAAGCTGCTTGCTGTAGGGACACTGAACAGGACAGAGGGGCCAGGAGCACCGAAGAGGGACCTGAGAAGAGGAGGATCCGGGCTGTTCTGTGAAAATCCACAACAAAAGAGCAGGTAAGTATGTTTGTTATTTTTATAGGAAAAAAAAATGGAGTTAGACTTACCGGTAACTCTTTTTCTAGGAGTCTTCCAGGACAGCCTCTGAGACATAGGGCTCCACCCTCCCGGACAGGAAACACGTATACCCAATTAGTTAAAAGGTGGTCCTCCAGGCCTCCCTCTTCAGTTTAAGCACTAACACAACGTCAGTACATAAATCCAACCAGTGGCATAGCGTGGGTTGTCAACACCCGGGGCAGGGCAAGTCATGTGCGCCCCCCAACCTGTTAACTTTTAGCACTCCTTCCCTTCCTACAATAGTACCGACCAGCCTGATTCCTACATTGACCACTACATTGACCTGCCCGATTCCTATACTGACCACTACACTGACATACCTGATTCCTACACTGACCACTATGCTTACCTACCTGTCCACTTCACTACACACTACACTGACCACTACCCACTACACTACACTGACCACTACACCACACTACCTGACCACTAAACTAACCTACCTGATTCCTACACTGACCATTACGCTTACCTACCTGTCCACTATACTACACTACCCACTACACTACACTGACTACTATACTGACCACTACACCAATCACTACACCACATTGACCACTACACTACCTATTACACTGCACTACACTGACCACTACACTGAATACTACCCTGCACTGACCACTACCCACTACACTGCACTACACTATCTGACCACTACACTACCTGACCACTAAACTAACCTACCCAATTCCTACACTGACCACTACACTACACTACCCACTACACTACACTGACCACTACACCACACTGACCACTACAGTACCCACTACACTGACCACTACACTACCGACTACACTACACTGACTACTACCCTGCACTGACCACTATTCACTACACTGCAGTACCCACTACACTGCACACTACACTGACCACTAAACTAACCTACCTGATTCCTACACTGACCACTATGCTTACCTACCTGTCCACTACACTACACTACACAATACACTACACTAGGGATGAGCTTCGTGTTCGAGTCGAACCCATGTTCGACTCGAACATCGGCTGTTCGATCGTTCGTCGAATTGCGAACGATATGGGCCGTTCGCGCCAAATTCGTGTGGCGCGTCACGGCCCATAATTCACTGCGGCATCGCAGTGCATTGCTTGCTGATGATTGGCCAAGCATGCCCTATGACCCACATGCTTGGCCAATCACAGCGCCGCCTTAACAGAGAGCCATAATTGGCCAAAGCCAAGGAGGCTTTGGCCAATTATGGCTCAGGGGATTTAGTACACGCCCCACACTATATAAGGCCGCCTGCACGGCGGCCCTGTGCAGTGTGTTCCGGTGTGCTTAGAGAGAGAGAGAGACAGTGTCATTTCATTTGAGTTAGCTAGATTAGGCAGGACAGTCAGTCAGTTAGCTGCACTTAAAGTGTATTGTGTATATATATGCATCCCAGGTGTTGCATATATATATATATACACTGTATTCAGTTTAGCTAGATCCGTTCCTGTTATCTTCTAGACTATTTACATTTAGTGCAGTGCGTCCTGCTCACAGTGTTCAGCTAGATCCGTTCCTGTTATATTCCTACTGACAGGCAGGCTTGTCTTGTTACAGTATTTTAAAGAAAATTACTGGTGTTCTTTTGATCCTATTAGTACCACAGTCAGGCAGCTAGACTATTTACAGTTAGTGCAGTGCGTCCTGCTCACAGTGTTCAGCTAGATCCGTTCCTGTTATCTTCTTACTGACAGGCAGGCTTGTCTTGTTACAGTATTTTAAAGAAAATTACTGGTGTTCTTTTGATCCTATTAGTACCACAGTCAGGCAGCTAGACTATTTACAGTTAGTGCAGTGCGTCCTGCCCACAGTGTTCTGTTAACCTACAAGTTAGTGGGGTGCGTCCACCTCACAGTGTTCAGCTAAACCTACAAGCTAGTGGGGTGCGTCCTGCTCACAGTGTTCAGCTAGATCCATTTCTGTTATCTTCTTACTGACAGGCAGGCTTGTCTTGTTACAGTAAATACAGCTACCTGAAGAAAATTGCTGGTGTTCTTTTGATCCTATTAGTACCACAGTCAGGCAGCTAGACTATTTACAGTTAGTGCAGTGCGTCCTGCTCACAGTGTTCTGCTAAACCTACAAGTTAGTGGGGTGCGTCCTGCTCACAGTGTTCAGCTAAACCTACAAGTTAGTGGGGTGCATCCACCTCACAGTGTTCAGCTAAACCTACAAGCTAGTGGGGTGCGTCCTGCTCACAGTGTTCAGCTAGATCCGTTCCTGTTATCTTCTTACTGACAGGCAGGCTTGTCTTGTTACAGTAAATACAGCTACCTGAAGAAAATTGCTGGTGTTCTTTTGATCCTATTAGTACCGCAGTCAGGCAGCTAGACTATTTACAGTTAGTGCAGTGCGTCCTGCTCACAGTGTTCTGCTAAACCTACAAGTTAGTGGGGTGCGTCCTGCTCACAGTGTTCAGCTAAACCTACAAGTTAGTGGGGTGCGTCCACCTCACAGTGTTCAGCTAAACCTACAAGCTAGTGGGGTGCGTCCTGCTCACAGTGTTCAGCTAGATCCGTTCCTGTTATCTTCTTACTGACAGGCAGGCTTGTCTTGTTACAGTATTTTAAAGAAAATTGCTGGTGTTCTTTTGATCCTATTAGTACCACAGTCAGGCAGCTAGACTATTTACAGTTAGTGCAGTGCGTCTTGCTCACAGTGTTCTGCTAAACCTACAAGTTAGTGGGGTGTGTCCACCTCACAGTGTTCAGCTAAAGCTACCTGTAGAAGGTTGGTGGTGTTCTCATACTACAGGCAGGCAGTTGATTTTGCTAGCTGCAGTATCAGTACATATATATATATATTATATATCCCAGCTTAGTGCAGCTACAGGCCATTAGTATGTCTGGAAGGCCAAGAAGGAGAGGCAGACAGTCACAAGCCAATAAGAGAGGGCAAGCAGGCTCTGTGTCTAGTGCTGGTCGTGGAGACGGTGCATCCTCATCAGCACGTGGCCATGGGACACGCTTGGCCTTTTTTTCGGCAGCTGGCCATGTTGAGCCGCAACATGCTGAAGACTTGGTCGAGTGGATGACCAAGCCGTCCTCATCCTCCTCATCCTCTCTCACCCATGCCCAGGGTAATTTGTCTGGCAAAGCAGCGGCCTCTTCCCTCAGCTCAATGTCATCAGTGACTCCTTCCCTAGCCCCACCATGTCCTCCTGAGGAGTCCCTTGAACTGTTTGACCACAGTGTTGGGTACATGCTCCAGGAGGATGCCCAGCGTTTGGAAGGCTCTGATGATGATACTGAGCTTGATGAAGGCAGTAACACGAGCACGGACAGAGGGGGTGCCCAAGAAGGACAGCAATCTGGCAGTCATGCTCCCCCTGCTGCAGCATACTGCCAGGTTTGCTCCAGTGATGAGGAGGGAGGGGATGATGAGGTCACTGACTCAACGTGGGTGCCTGATAGGAGAGAGGAGGAGGAGGAGGAGGCGGCACATCACCAACGAGTCAGGATGCCCTCCAGGGGCCAGCCTAAGGGCAGCACATTGACTGCATCACACCCCAAAGCTCCACATGTGCAGGGCGCTGCAGTCTCTGCGTGTTAGAAGATTTTAAGTTCATTATTATTTTAAGTGATAAAAGTTTCTGAAAAAATATATGAAACACATAAATGTTATATGTAATTTGTGATGGTTTCTGAAGGTTAACAGGATGGAGGACAGAGGAGTGGTTTAGCTGGGTAGATATTTCTATTTTGAGTTGCTATGTCAGGACAATGGGTGGAGTAATGTTGCTTATCTTTAGACTATAGCCATTTAAAGTATATATGCAAATATGGGTGTTATTAGGATATGCTGACATAACATTTTGAAACAGTATAAGAATGGATCAGATTCATGGTAGAATAGGAATGGAGTAGGGTTGAAGAGAGAGAAGTAACCCAACACTTTGAAGAATGTAACATCAAGATGTCTCCTCCTCCTCCTCCTTCTGAGACCATCACCATGCCACATGTTATCGATGTAAGTCTGGTCTTTGCTTGTCTTTCTGAACAAATAAACAACCTTTCTGGAAGCATCATATGAACGAAGGATTCTTCAATTTCTACTAAGAAACTAATTCCTAAAAGTAAGTTGGAAATGCGGCCTTGGACAAAGTACAGAAACATATCTCCTATACACCCTACCCTCTAGGAGAGAGGACACTGATATTTATATAACATATAAAACAAAGACATTGCTATACATCCAGAAGCGCCTCTGAGATACAAGAATATTAGATATTAATAATATTCTTCATTTTGGCGAGCCAGACAGTTCCGTCATTTCTCAATTTTTACGGAAATCTCGATCCTTGCTGAGGGGGGAGAGATTAGCGCAGTTTTGCGAATATTCAAGTCTCGAGAAAAAAAGACGGTTCAGAACCTATCAACCAAGAGGCGTTTGTGTTGCATCAGATGTGGACAAGAGGTCCAAGAAACTGAGACGGTTGAAGACGAGAAATTCTTCTAAATACGGTGAGTAAAAGTTATGGAATTTATTGATGAAATAGCGAGAGAAAGCAAGCTAGAGTTTAAAGATGTGTCTCTATATCCAAATGACAGTCACTTGTGGAGATATATGTACAATGAATGCTTAAATGCTTAAATGCCAATACACAGATTGATAAATCCAGGTTCACTGTACATAAATTACGTAAGAAAATAAATAATGTATTAAGCTTAGTGAGAATATTTAACAAAATGATTATTAATGTTGATTTACCTGCTAAAAATGTGTGTACATTACAGCAGACAGAATGTAACACTGTACAGAACACAGGGAAACATGAAAATGTGTCCCAAGATTCTCTAAGTTGTCCAAACTGTGAGATTTTTTGTAATTACATAGAGAATCTTGAAGAGCAATTAGAATCTAAAAAAATGATTTTGCCAGAGTTAAAAATAACAGACAGATTGCTGTAATAACTGCAGATGACAAAAAGACTGAATCTAAATGTAAGCAACAATCCTCTTATATTCCGGAAAGTTCGGATATGGAGAATGTTGATGCTACTGATGAAAAAGAAATGAAACATAAAAACTTATTATGTAGAACTGCAAAACTAAAGTTGCAAATACATGACCAACATGAAAGTTTTAAAAGATTTTCCTATTTATGACACTGAGGCAACTGTATTTTCCAATTGGGATTTATTTGAAATGTTTGCGGATCGTTTTAATCTGTCAAATGATCAACGCAATTACATATTTCAGTTGTGGGTTCCTGTTAATTTCGCTAAACGAATTAACACACCTGTTATTGATGACGAAGGTCAGGAAAAACAAAATGACGCGACAGATAGACTGCGACAATTATTGCTATGTATGACCGGTGAGCAAATACCTACCATAGAAATGTTAGATCTTTTACAGACTACTGCAGAAGAAAGTCCAATTGACTTTAGAATTAAATTTTGCAAGGTTTATCAAATGATATTTGGAGTAGATGATGACAATGACCCAGGTTTAAAAATAGCTTTCATAAAAAAATTTAAATACCTTGACCCAACTTCAGTAGCCATAGCGCAGGAACGTCAAAATTTAAATGATGTAGTAAGCTTCATTGATAAAATTAGGAGACAATTGAATCAAAGCAATCTCACACACGAGATAGCTATAATTCAATGTGACAAAAATAGTCAGGCTGCAGATATGTCAGAAACGACAGGTCTTAGCAGGAATGACAAGGACAGCTGCAGACAAGTGAGGCAAGGAGAGCCTATCACGTGTCTTTACTGTCATAGATCTGGCCATATGAGAAAACATTGCTGTAAATTTAAGAGAGACTCACAAATAAAAACTAAAGATATGGAGAATGAAAAATCAGCTTTTGTCCAACCTGTTTTTGCATGTCAAGATAAAATTTTGACTGAATTGCCTTATGCCACTGAAGTCAAACAGATCAGTAATTTGACTGTTATCAGCAGTTCAGACAACACTGTCACTGAAAGAGAGGGTTTATTGCCATTGCCAAAAATAGAATCACATCAGGATTCAATTTCTCCGCCATTACAATATGTAGCACCAATTATTTTGGACGAGAATGGTAGGCCATATATACAATGTTTGCTGAATGGTAAAAATATTAATTGTCTCATTGACAGTGGATCTGAGATTAGCCTTACCAAAGAAAACATACCTGTGAAATCCAATTCTCCTATGTGTAATATAGTGGGTTTTAATAATAGAGGTAATTCCACTGCTAGACAGGTATCTAATGTAACTTTTGAAGTACCTGGAATAGTGAAAACTAACATTAACATTTGGGTATGTCACAAAGCAGAGAATATACTCGGCATTGATGTAATCAATGAACAAAAATGGGTGATCGATTTGGCTAATAAAAGTATTTGGAAAGATCCATCTAGGCCCAAATCAGTGCTTATTGATCCCTCTGTATACAGTAATGTGGGATCCATTAGCAATATGTCTAGAGAACAAAAGTGGCCTGATGTTGATAGTAATTGTGCTTTAAAGGAAGTGGTACAACGTTTTCCAAGTTTGTGGTCAAAGTTCAAAAATGACATTGGAACTTTGAAAAATACTGAATTGAATATTGAGGGAAAAGATCCAGAACCCCTTAATCAGTATGAGTTACCACTAGAATCAATTGGTCCACTTTCTGCCATTATTCAAGAGTTTGTACAACTTGGAATTGTAAAGAAAGCTAAATCAGTGGTAAATAACTGTATTTGGCCTATAAAAAATACTGATAATTCATATTCTTTATCAGTTGACTTAAGGACATTGAATAAACATATCACAAATAACCCAGTTCTTTCTGATAAATCTAACTTAAAGTTAAATTTGAATGCTGAGGACAAAGTGTTCACTGTATTAAAAATTATGAATAGTCATTTTTCCCTTCCGTTAACTACTAGCAGCCAGTACAAACTCGCATTCACATTCAGAAAAGAGACTTATACGTTCACTCGATTAATACCTGGCCTAGGTATTGGTGATGGTATAGTTCATGAAACTATAGCAAAAATACTTTCAAAATTTTCTAGGCCAGGATGCATTTCTCAGCATGTGGATACGATTCTGCTGAGTACTCAGAATATCGATGAACATATAGCTCTTTTGTCTGAGTTGTTTATGATGTTACAAGCTGAAGGTTTAAAATTAAACACGACAAAAGTCCAGCTGATGAAAAGTCAAGTGAAATACCTTCACATGCAAATTAGTCAAGGAAAGAGACAACTGTTGCAAGAAACAGTTCGAGATATCACTGCAATCCCAACTCCAACAACTCATAAGGCATTGCATCAATTTTTGCATAAAATAAATCATTGCAAAGAGTTTGTACACTGTTTCACAGAAAAAGTTCATCCACTATATAATCTTTTGAGAAATAAAGGTAATATAGTTGACCAATGGGGTCCAAAGGAGAAAAATGCTTTTGAAATGTTGAAAAAAGATTTGCAGAATGCTCCAGCATTAAGTACAATAGAGGTTTGTTCTGAAGCATCTTTTGTTTTGAAAACTCATGTATCTGAGAATGCCATCTCAGTAACGTTGTCTCAATTACAAGAAGGTAAGGAGAAAATAATTGCCTATTTCTCCAGAGTTTTATCATTTTTGGAAAAAACTTTTGAGCCAGGTGTAAAGCAACTGCTAAGTGTTTACTATGCAATTAAAGCTACAGAGAGCATAGTGAAATCAAACAAAATCATTGTACAGACACCTGACTGCTCACTAAAAGGTATTTTTGAGGAAGATAGTTTTAAAGAATGTCGTAAAACATATCCTCTATGGTTCAGAGCTTTATCATCCAAACACATTCAGATAGATGTAAAAGGAAGACATCTTCAGGAATGTACACCAGCACATGTTTATACAGCTGTATCTGAGGAGACTTTATCTCAGGTTTCCAGCATAAGAACAGAGAAGGACATAGAGCCAGTATTTGTTACTACAGAACAGTCTAACACTAGAATAAGAGCTTCAACACAGAATACAGTTACGCACATTTCTAATCTTTTAGAGATGAGAACAAAGGCATAGTCCATTGTCATCTCTGGGTGGTACAAAACTCTTATTTTGTTTGTGAAAACAGAGATTTGCATCATGACCAAAGGAGGTGTTGCGTCCTGTCATACCTAAACTTCACCCTACATATGATTTATAGTTTAGGCCATCTTAGACAGGATAAGGACAGTACATTGTCATACAGAAGTTCTCTTTGAAGGAAAATATAAGATAGTGTTATTTTACATATAGTTTAACAAATTCACAAAGTTATTGTCTCATAATGTTTTAACATTTGTTGGAAAAAAGTTACAAGAATTTAATGAAAATATTTTATGCCTGATTAATGATACTGCATTTCTTTTACAGAAATGGCATCTAAAATCACATAAATATGGAAGATAACAAGCTCATATGAAGAGCAAAGAGAATATCAGGAAAATTCAAAGTTAAAGAAGGAATCCTCTAGGGAAGAATATTGGACAAAAGATTTATACTTTAGATTTATGACTGTTTTATCTTATTCAACAAGAATTTTCTAATCTAACAGAACTTGAAGAAGAAACTTTAAAGACATTTCATGAAGAAAAAATTAATCAGAAGAAACTTTATCTACTATAGATAAACAATTTGGGACTCAAACATTTGTCCACATATACATTTTTTGATAATCCGATTATTCTGATATTAATGTTCATATTAAGTTAGGATTATCATTATTATTTTTATTTATTTTTCCTTATTCATATATTTAATATTTTTAGGTAACAACTGCACACTCATTCTAGTTTATAGAACATCTTTTGTTCATAACTTAAGAAACATATCACTCTTAATAGAACTATGGAAAGTTATGACAAGTTTTAGAGTGTAAAGTATATTTCCAAAGAGCTAAAATATTATTTGAGCACAAATATGGAAATATATTATTGCATAATTTATTTATTTTAATAATAATAATAATTATTATTATTATTGTTATAATTATTAATAATAGTAATTATAGATATGAGTCATCATTATGTTATACATTTTTAAATTCTATATCATTATTTTAAGATTTTGAATAGATAGATATAAGAGAAGTTAAAGTAAAAAGAAAAGTGATTAGAAGGAGAGTTATTTCTAGCTGCTTCAGTTCTGAGGAATATTGTGTTCAATCATTTGATACAAGGATGTATAAATGTGACACGAATGATGTTATGAATGTATTAGAATATTTTGATATGATTAATCATAATTCAGGGGGGATTGTTAGAATATTATTCCAAATTCATAATTCGGCACTTATAGGTGTTATATTATATTCATGGCAAGCTTGCAAAACATATTTGGTTTTATGATTAATCATGATAAATAGAGTATGTGTGAATGACCTTGATCAATAGATTTGACATGATTCTTCTTCTAAAGCTGAGCATTGCTGGATTTTTCTGGTGTAGCCAATTTGAGTATGACATTTAAGGTATCTTGGTGTAGAATGTCATGAGAAGACAAAAATAGACACGTGTGTGTCCACGTAGCTAAAGGAATATACATTGTGGATTATATACTGTTAAGTTAAGTTAGTTTGTAGTTCTAGTCATATTAATAAGTACTAGTATATAGTTACTTAATATAAAGTTGATAATATGTGTTCATATTATATAGATGTTTGGTTATATGACATTACATGATCAGCATATTACTTCAAATATGGAGTGTTACATGTGGGCTTGTCAATCATATGCCATATATGACTATGAGTGCATACTGAAGCTAGCAGAAATGAATATGTGCCATACAAGGTTCTAAGTTGGAGTGAGGATATGACGTTCACACGTTCACATGTAACATATAAAGCCAATGCTTCCATATTGAAGGGCACACAGACACAGACAGACACACACACACACTCACAGTCATTAGATGACATTGACATGTATACAAGACACTTTGATAAGTTGGGACAGCTGAATTCTGCCAGAGGTCTAAGAACGTCATTTCCTGTTTCTTCTTGGACGACACAAAACAGCATGGAGACAGGAGGGCAGCAGCCATGAAGCACACATGCTTTCATAAGCTTATTTCAGCTTTATAACTTTTTATTCTATTTCATATATTTTTACCTACATTGAACTGAACTATTATATTTTTTACATTGTATTTATGATGCCAATTGTGTGACAATAAACTCACACTTTGGTTCAAGTCAGTTTGGCTATCAATGCTATTCATCCAGAAGCGCCTCTGAGATACAAGAATATTAGATATTAATAATATTCTTCACTGCGCGTTATTCAAAAAGTTCTTTGGTGTGGGCCTTTTTTGAGACAAGTGCATCAGATCGCACTGCTGCTATTTGCAACATATGTCTCAAGCGTATCTTGCGTGGCCAAAACATCTCCCGCTTGGGTACCACATGCTTGACCAGACATATGTTGACCTGCCATGCAGTTCGTTGGCAAGCGCATCTAAAAGACCCACACCAAAGAACAAAGAGGACCTCTGCTTGCTCCTCATCAGCTGAGATTTCCAACCCCACTAGACCTTCAGTCCTCTCTGAGACCTGCACTGAGAGGAATGAAGGTGTAGAATTAGGTGTGTCACAGCCACGTACTTGTGGGCAATCTGATTTTGGTACACCAACCACTACACCACACTGACCACTACACTGCACTGACCACTACCCACTACACTACACTACACTGACCACTACACTACACACTGACCACTACACTACACTGCACTGACCACTAACCACTACACTGACCACTACACTACACCACACTGACAACTACACTGTACTGACCACTACCCACTACTCTACACTGACCACTACCCACTACACTGACCACTACTCACTACACTACACTGACCACTACTCACTACACTGACCACTATCAACTACACTGCATTGACCACTACACCACACTACCCACTACACTAGACTGACCACTACACTACACTGACCACTACACTGACCACTACACCGCACTACCTGACCACTAAACTAACCTACCTGTTTCCTATACTGACCACTAACACTGACATACCTGATTCCTACACTGACCACTACACTTACCTACCTGTCCACTACACTGCACTGATTACTATACCACGCTGACCACTACACTGCACTACCCACTACACTGTCCACTACACCATGATGACCACTACACTGACCAATGCACTACCCACTACACTACCCACTCTCCCTACAGTATTCCTATACTGACCACTACACAGCATGACTCTAACTGCTTGTTTACTCTCTCTCTGGCTGGCTGCTTCCTATCCCCAGACCATGTGCACTCCCCCAGGCCAGCAACATGACTCGTCTCTAACAAGGGAGTCTCACCTGCATTTTGTCTTTCATCCATGATCGATCTGCGCTGCCACAACGGTAAATGATTGGAGATCCGGAGGAGAAGAGGAGGAGGAAAAGACAGTGTCTGCAGGTCACAAGGCGGAGGTGGGACTCCAGGAGCAACTTTTGTGCAAGTGCCACCCCACATCATGGACAGGCCAGCCCTGCCACTGCACATGACCCCATTCACCCAATCACAGGGTGCCGGCCATTCTGCCTGAGATTAAACATGGCGGGCGGAGCGCGGGGACACAGTGTATCAGAATTAGGACAGTGACACACACTGGCTTTGAATTGCAACCCCAAAATGTTGCACCCAGTGCCACGGCCCCCCTCGCACCCCCCACATTATGCCACTGCCTCCAACACCAGTTTGCTAGAAAAAACACTGGGTGGGAAACCAGGCTGTCCTGGAAGACTCCTAGAAAAAGAGTTACCATCCGAGCCTAGTCTAACTCTGGTTTTCTCCTTTCGTCTTCCAGGACAGCCTCTGAGATGATAAGCAAGAAACGTACTTTGTAAGGGCGGGACCATTGCCTGGAGGACCTTTCGTCCAAATGTCTGTTCTTTATCAGACAATAAATCCAAACGGTAATGCCTCACAAACGTAAAGTAGCTGGACCATGTTGCTGCCTTGCAGATATCCTCCGGAGAGGCACTGGCCCTCTCTGCCCATGAAACTGAGACTGCCCTGGTGGAATGTGCCTTAACTAATGGTGCCTGCATCCCTTCTGACTCATAAGCCTTTATAATCACCAATCTTATCCATCTAGCAATAGAAGATTTAGATGCCTTATAACCCTTGCGGGCCCCGCAAAATTAACAAAAAGAGAATCTGACTTCCTGAAGATACTCGAGGCTTCTAAATAAAATAAAAGACTTCTTTTAACATCTAGTAAATTCAAAGATCCTTCCTCATCTGTCTCTGAGGAGAAAGAAAATGTCGGTAAGACAATGTCCTATGTTCTATGAAACGTGGATACTATATTAGGGAGGAAACTAGGGTCAGTCTTAAGAATGATCCTATCCTCCAAAATCAACAAAAATGGCTCCCTAATAGAGAGAGCCTGCAGATCACTCACCCTTCTGGCTGATGTGATGGCTATAAAAAAACATTTTAAGCACTACCCATTTCAGCGTTGCTTCTTCCAGGGGTTCGAAGGGACTTCTGGTGAGGGCCCTGAGGACTAAGGATAGAATCCAGGTAGGGCAGGCCCTTACTCTCACTGGCCTGGATCTTGCCAGGGCCTTAAATTTTTTTTTAATGAACTGATTCTGTTGAAGTGAGGTCTGAAGGAAAACACTTAAGGCAGCAGTCTGAACTTTCAAAGTACTGATAGCAAGACGCAGTTCTACACCTGCCTGAAGGAAATACAGGACTGCTGGAATCCCTGGATGCTCTAGTCCCTGCTCCTGCAACCAGGAACTAAACCTCTTCCATACTTTGGCATAAATTGCCCTGGTTACTGGTTTACGGCACTCCAGAAGAGTTTTAATCACTCTTTCTGAAAATCCCTGAGACCTTAACAGCTGTTCCTCAGATACCAGGCTGTAAGTCTCAGGTTCTGTATCTGCAGATATAGAATGGGGCCCTGAGAAATCAAGTCCTCCCTGATCGGAAGGGAAAATGGAGATGAATGGTCAGTCTCTTCAGGTTGGCGAACCAAGGTCTCCTTGGCCAGAATGGTGCCACCAGGATGAGGTCCCTTGACTCCGCCAAAAATTTTTGGAGAACCGCGGCTATCAGCCTCACTGGAGGGAAGGCATAACATAAACTGAACTGCCAAGGATTGGCAAAGGCGTCTATCCCCCTGGCCTGGTCCAGTGGATGGATGGAGAAGAATTGTGCCACCTTCTTGTTGCCTTCTGAGGAAAAGGTCTATCTCGGGCTGACCCCAGCATAGCACAATCTCCTCGAACAGGGACCACTCGTCCTGACTTAAATGCTGACGGCTGAGAAAATCCACCAGCAAATTCTGAGAGCCCTTAAGATGAATGGCTGACAAAGAGGACAGGTTTACCTCAGCCCAACACAGAATCCTGTTTGCTATAGACTGCAGAGCGGGACTTCTGGTCCCCCCTGCTTGTTCACATAAGCCACTGCCGCCGCATTGTCTGTCCGAACCTGTAGGTGCTGTCCCCCTATCCGGGACTGGAAAGCCTCTATGGCCCTCCAAATCGCAAGAAGCTCCCTTTGATTTGAGGACTGACATGCTTCTACTGGAGACCAGGCCCCCTGAGCTAAGATTCCCTCCAGGTGGGCCCCCCAGCCCAACGCACTGGCGTCGGTTGTTACCACTATGTCTGCAGGTTGGGTTCAGGACAGACCCTTGTCCAGATTGTGATTGGCCCACCACCACCACAATGACCTCTTGACTCTGGATGATAGGGGCATGGTTTGATCTAGGCTCTGCTTCATGCCGTCCCAGTAACGTACCAACAAATGTCTGGGGAATGCCCAGGAAAAAGCCAAAGTCTACTTACCACCAGCTTGCAGACAACCAAATTGACCTATCTAACAGTATGCGTTAAAAAAGGGGTTTAGTCCGCACGCATTTGCAAACGCATGCGTGAGCCACAGAGCCACGTCACGGCACCCTTGTATCTGTGGTCCTAACACTAAAGTATAAGTGTCCCCACAGTGGAGGCACATGCATTTAATGGATAAATGAGAGCAGGTGGCTGGAGGGGAGCCCACCCCACCTTAAAGGTACAGGAGCACACCAAACACCCAGCAATAGCACAATGGCTGCAAAGGTGTTGGTGCACTGCTGGACCAATACAAACACTCACGTGATAACACAAACTTGCCACCACTCTCATTTATAGCTGGCTATTGCAGTAAGCAGCTTTGGGAGGCTAAAACAGGTACCAACAAATGTCTGGGGAATGCCCAGGAAAAAGCCAAAGTCTACTTACCACCAGCTTGCAGACAACCAAATTGACCTATCTAACAGTATGCGTTAAAAAAGGGGTTTAGTCCGCACGCATTTGCAAACGCATGCGTGAGCCACAGAGCCACGTCACGGCACCCTTGTATCTGTGGTCCTAACACTAAAGTATAAGTGTCCCCACAGTGGAGGCACATGCATTTAATGGATAAATGAGAGCAGGTGGCTGGAGGGGAGCCCACCCCACCTTAAAGGTACAGGAGCACACCAAACACCCAGCAATAGCACAATGGCTGCAAAGGTGTTGGTGCACTGCTGGACCAATACAAACACTCACGTGATAACACAAACTTGCCACCACTCTCATTTATAGCTGGCTATTGCAGTAAGCAGCTTTGGGAGGCTAAAACAGGTACCAACAAATGTCTGGGGAATGCCCAGGAAAAAGCCAAAGTCTACTTACCACCAGCTTGCAGACAACCAAATTGACCTATCTAACAGTATGCGTTAAAAAAGGGGTTTAGTCCGCACGCATTTGCAAACGCATGCGTGAGCCACAGAGCCACGTCACGGCACCCTTGTATCTGTGGTCCTAACACTAAAGTATAAGTGTCCCCACAGTGGAGGCACATGCATTTAATGGATAAATGAGAGCAGGTGGCGTAGCATGAGACTCTGCAGAGGGCGCTGATGAAGTCTTGCCCAGGCCACTGCTGGGAAACAGGACGTCATCAGACCCAGCACCCTCATGACCTCTCTGATCCGGGCTACCCGAATGGATTGAAGCTGGGCTACTGCCTAATCCACTTTCTGGATCTTTTCCCTGGGGAGAAACACCCTCATCTCCACTGACGAAATCCTGTACCCCAAATACAGGACTTCCTGTGCCGGGGTCAGCTGGGACTTGTCCTGGTTGATTAACCACCCGAGTGAAAGAAGAAAACTCTGCGCCTCCTGCAAGTCTCTCTCTAGCTGTTGGGAAGAGTGGGCAATAGGAGATCGTCCAGGTAGGGGATCACTGTTATAACCTTGACCCTTAATGGGACTAGAGCCTCTGCCAGAACCTTTGTAAAGATTCTTGGTGAAGCAGACAGCCCGAAAGGCAGCGCCCGGAATTGGAAGTGCACAACCTCTGAGTTTATCCTGACTGCCAACCTGAGGAACTTTTGAAAGTTCTGATGTATCGGGATGTGCAAGTAAGCATTCTTGAGATCCATTGTGGCCATTTGGTAACTTGGAAACAGTTATAGAGAAAGGGGGGGTGTGGAGGCGCCAACTGTAGTAGCCTATTTATGCAAAATGAAAGTTAGTGTAAAAATTACACTTACTGGTTCGCAGGATGGAGGTGTCCTTAAGGTTGGCAGTGTCCTGGGATGTGCTGGTGTCCTGTTTCTGGCCCGGATCTCGTCCCTTCAGCCGTCTGGGTGTAGAATCTGGTCACAGGCTGAACCACTGCATCCAGTGTATGGAGAGCTCCATGCTGACCACTCTGGAGTGTGGAAGCGGAAATGACATCACTGGTGCGCGGCAAGCATCCAGGCTGGTGTTGGGGATAGTACAGGCTACGCGATTGGGGCTCACAGCTCCTTCTACTGGCCTTTGTAAAGATCGACTCCATCCTAAATCGTTTGTATCTCACAAACTTGTTCAGGGGCAGAGATTCATGATCAACCTGAACTTTCCCGATGGTTTCTTTACAACGAAGACATGGGAATATACTCCCTGGCCACGCTCCCTCTGGGGCACCTGAATAAGTACTCTTTGATCCACTAAATCCCCCAATAGTAGTCCCCGAGCTTTTTCTTTTTCTCGGTCTCTGGGTAACTGGGTAATTTGAAAGCTTGAGGGGGAACCGAATCTAACTCCAATCTGTAACCGTTCTCTATAATGTCTAGTATGAACGGACTTGAGGTTGAAGTGGTCCATTGTGGGAGGAACTCCCCCAGTCTTCCTCCCACAGGGATACAGGAGTCACTGGGGCTTTGAGGTGGCTTGAGGAGGATTAAATAGGATTCCCCTTCTACCACGCCCCTTGTGGCCTGTCCAATGTTTCTTGGGGCGGCTATCCCTCACCTGTTGGGCCTGCTGCCTGTGACCTTGAAAAAAGCGTTTACCTTCAATTTTCTTTTTCTTTTCCAGAAATGCTTTTTTCCTATCCTGAGTGCGTTCTAGCGCCTCCTGGAGGCCAGGCCCAAACAGGTGGTCACCTGAAAAAGGTAACCCACAAAGCTTCAGCTTTGAGGCAGCGTCGCCTTTCCAGGCTTTTAGCCATGCAGACCTTCTAGCTGCATTTACTAATGCTGCTGACCTAGCCGCCAACTTTACCGATTCCACAGAGGCATCTGCCAAAAAAACGACTGCCTTGAATAGTAACGGAAACTACTTCAAAAGCTGTTGCCTAGAGGTGCCACCTGAAATGTGAGATTGTAATTGCGTTAGCCAACATTCTAAATTTCTGGCCACGCAAGTAGCTGCAAGGGCTGGCTTCAGCCCAATAGACAAGGCATCCCAGGCCCTCTTAAGCAGCACGTCCCCTCTTTTGTCCATGGGTTCTCTAAGAGACCCCTGGTTATCAAAAGCAAAGTCTGTCTTTTTAGAGACTTTGGCTAATGGTGCATCAAGTTTGGGAATTTTGTTCCAAGGATGGGAAGCATCTGCCTCGAAAGGGAACCTGCGCTTGAGGCTGCCTGAAAAGAAAGGCCTCTTTTTCAGCTGCTCCCACTCCAACAGAATTGATTCTATCATTTATGCACGGGGAATACCCTGTTCTTATGTGCACTAGACCCCTGATACATCAGGTCGTGCTTGGAAAGCTGGACCTGCTCCCCACAAATTTCCTATGTGTCATAGATCGCTTTTAAAAGATCTCCCACATCATCCAGAGACAGTTTGTATCTGGACCTTCTGGAAGAATCCTCTTCTCCTTCAGAGTTGGATGCTGAACCCGCTTGAGAGGAGGCTAGTGATCTCCGTACCCTCTCCCTTTCCCCCTCATCCTCCTGACTAGGCTTGGATAAGGAAGGCATACTCGCTGCCTTAGGTAAGGATAAAGAGGGACCCTGCATTTGATCCGTCTTACCCTTGAAGGACTGGAATGTGGATGCAATCTCATCCTTAACAGATGTCAGGATCTTGTGACACGCTGCCACTGAATCATCCTTGACTAAACTACTGACACACTCAGGGCAAAGTGGCTTTTCCCAATTGGCACCTAACTTAGTCCCACATATAGCACATTTCTTCCTAGGCAGCTGTATCTGGGTCCTATCTTGTTTGACCTGAAATTAAAAACAACAAACAGTCCCCAATTAGAATACAGCCCTGACCCACACCACCACTGTGTTTAGGGTAAGCCTAGGAAGTGCCCAGCCCATCACCTGTGGCTCACTACCCAGGAAGGGCTCTTTTAGGTCTAAAGGACCCTGACCCCCCAGTGTAAGCTATGGTCTGCCCTCACCATGCTTACCTGAGAGGTGCCAGGGCCTGCCGAACTGGAGTTCTGTACTGCCGTACCCTCCATGGTTCCTGGTGCTCATTCAGTCTTCCTGAGCCTCTATTCACTGCTCCGAATGCCTGTTCCAACCACCGCTGCACCCAAGAGATGGGACTGTGTCTCGCAGCGCCCCCTGATGACACGGTTCCACCGGAAGTACGTTCTCATCACTTCCTCCTGCTGGAACGCAGAAGCTCCACCCCCTCATGCCGCATGCTGAGAAGGAGGTAGGAGGAGGTACCAGCATGGCCAGCTCAGCATCCCCCACCCGCTGGCAAACACAGGTACCTAGCGGGGCATGGGTGGTGGGGTCTGCAGCAGCACCAGTGTCCTGCTCTCCGTGAGCTAAAGGAGTGGTAATATATAGCGACCCTACTCTTCCCTGACAGGACAGAGGGGTGCTACAGGCAGAAGACAGTCCACGCAGGGGCTCTTCCAGAACAGCCCCTGAGATAAGGAGCTCCCCTTAGGTCCCTAACATGCTCCTTTCTGTCCACCGGGAAACACAAAAACTGAAGAGGGAGGCCTGGAGGACCACCTTTTAACTAATTGGGTATACGTGTTTCCTGTCCCGGAGGGAGAAGCCCTATGTCTCAGAGGCTGTCCTGGAAGATGAAAGGAGAAAACAAGACTTCACAATCACTTTAAAGCTTTGGACTCATTTTTTGAAGCTCTTGGTATACTGGTGACATTACTCCCCCTTAACAAACTTGTATTTTTTTATTAAATGTATCCCTGTTTAACCCCTTATTAACCCTTAATTTACTCTAATCTGCCCTATTTAACTCCTTATTCTCCTTCTCCATTTAATTATTTTTTTCCTGCAGATTTTTTTTATAAAACAAAGACAAAAAAAAGTTGAATTATTAATAGTTTAGTTTGCTCTGTTCATTACTATTTTTACACCTTTAACGTATATATATTTACACGTTTAAGATTGAAGAAAAGCACAAAAACTCAAATAAATAAAAAAAAATTATTTCATTTGTAGATAAGTTTTTAATGCTTTGTCTTATTACTAACAGCTGAAGTGTACACAAAACAGTTGCTGGCAGGTATCGGTGTGTGCGAGAAAAAAAGAAAACAATAAAAGTATGGGTGCATGCCTAAGGCTACTTTCACACTGGGGTGAGGGTCCGTTAGCAGTAAAGTGCCGCTAGTTTTAGCAGCGCTTTACCGTCGTTTTAGTGGTGCTTTTTGGCTGCTAGTGGGGCGCTTTTAACCCCCCTATAGCGGCTGAAGGGTTACACACTTCCGTGTTGCGGTGCTTCGGAAGTGCTTTTCAGGCACTTCAGAAGCACTGCCCATGCATTCCAATGGGCAAGGGCGGTTTAGGAGTGATGTATACACCCCGCTCCCAAACCACCCCAAAGATGCTGCTTGCAGGACTTTTCCCATCCCACAAATGCATCTCCCCAGTGTGAAGGCACTCAGGCTTTCACACTGGGGAGGCCTGAAAAGCGCCTCAGTGTGAAAGTAGCCTAATTGTAATCATTTGATTGCTAGGATTGGTCATAGTGATCACGATACCCCGGCTGCTCACCATGGATGCAGTGGTTATGGGATCGCAGCACTGAGCACCCCGGGGGGTACACCAGTGTACATGTGCCAAGTATAAATACCACTTTAACTCCTTGGTGCTGACAGTACACATATATGGGGCCTCTCGGGGGGGCTTAACACCGAGCATCCACATATAGGTAGCCCTTTTTAAATGACTTTCCGCGCTGAGATTGCGCTCCCTTCATGGTAGTCGGTGGGAATACATACTTGCGATCCGGAGCTTTCCGATCATGTGACCGTTGTGACAGCCAACCACAGCAGTCACATGACCTGAATGCCCACCCTTTAAAACTCTAAAAGGTCCGGGAGGTGGGCAGCACCAAGGGGTTAATGTCTGTGTTCTTCACCCCCTGCTTTAGTCACACACAGACCCTTTCTAGATTAGAACATGAAGTTAGACACATGAAATGTACCTCCTAATATTCATTATCGGTTATAATTGATCAGCATGTCTGGTAAGACAATAAGAACTCAGACCAAGTATACTTTATTCTTAAAAAACTTTATTAAAATGTAACATTACATATGAACTTTTTATAAGCTTTTCTTGTTCATTTTTATTCCAAATCCCCCAAACACACCAGGGTTACCCTCGCAAGGGTCTTTTAGCATTTCTCAGCAAAAAAAAACACCATCCTCCTGGCTTGCTAATACAGCACTGCTGCTCTGGCTTAAAGTGGTTGTAAACCTCAGACATGAAATATGAACAAAGCGTATCCCTCTATAGTGTGCACTTGTCTCACTCCAGAGCACTAAGTGTAATTTCTGTCTGCTGCCTCCTTCCTCTGCTATCAGCATGAGTCAATTCTGACAGGTTTTCCTGACATCAAGAGAAAAAATAGGTGACAGGGGAGGGAGCTCCAGCACACAGCCTGGGATTGATATCCCCAGCTCTGTTCCTGTGTGCTGTATGAAGGGGGTTGTATCCCTTCCCTCCAATCGGCTCTCACAGAGCTCTGCAGTGTGTAATTTCAGCTCCCTGCCCCCTGCTTTTCAGAGCTGAGAGACCCTTGTAAATTCTGCACTTTGAAGATGTAGAGAAGAGAAGACTGCAGATAAACAGGTACAACGTATGTAGGAGGATTTATTTCATCTCTTTGTATCACCTGAGGAGAAAGAGTTTACAACCAATTTTCAGCTTTCAGCACTGGCGCACTTTGAATGACAATTGTGCGGTCATGTAACATCGCACACAGATGACGTTTGTATCATTTTTTCACACAAGTAGAGCTTTATTTTGCTGGTATTTAACCTCCCTGGCGGTATGATTGTCAGATTTTTGATGCTCAAAGAGGTACATTGTTTTGCATGGAATTTTGGCATTTTATATTGTAGACCTGTAATTCTAATGCCCCGTACACACGGTCGGATTTTCCGATGGAAAATGTGTGATAGGACCTTGTTGTCGGAAATTCCGACCGTGTGTGGGCTCCATCACACATTTTCCATCGGATTTTCCGACACACAAAGTTTGAGAGCAGGATATAAAATTCTGATCCCGATCGTGTGTACACAAATCCGACGGACAAAGTGCCACGCATGCTCAGAATAAATAAAGAGATGAAAGCTATTGGCCACTGCCCCGTTTATAGTCCCAACATACGTGTTTAACGTCACCGCGTTCAGAACGATTGGATTTTCCGACAACTTTGTGTGACCGTTTGTATGCAAGACAAGCTTGAGCCAACATCCGTCGGAAAAAATCCTAGGATTTTGTTGTCGGAATGTCCGAACAATGTCCGACCATGTGTACGGGGCATTAGGAATAACTCACTTAAATCTGTCCAAACAAGAGTCTAATAGACATCCCGGGTATAAAAAAGTTTTAAACACAAAATCATAAATGATAATATAATAAATAACTATAAAAAAACTATAAAAATAAAATTTATTTTCCCATGATTCACTATCGCTCAATTCTGCAAGTGATTCTAATTTACGATCACTGTTTTCTAGCTGGTCTAAAACCACTTTTGACTTAAAGGGACACTTTTTCCAGGCAGAAAGAACGGTATATTATACATATGCAGGGCATTGGACAAAGCATTAGGGACAAAAGGGATGTGAAATGATTTGATCCAGTGATGTAATCTTACAGATTACAGTGTATTGTATGTGTTCTTTTTTTTGTACTTTTTAAATTTGCCACCGGTCTCCGCCCCCATGAGTTGCAACACTCGCAGTGAACAGAGCCCGGCACACAAAGCATCAGGCAGATGATCCGGTGAAGGACACAGCGGGGGGGACATCATAGGATCCTGGTGACAAGGTAAGTACACTGTACCAGGATATTGCAATGCAATTCCAAATGTGGCTCGGGGTTACCGCTAATGGTACCACACTCAGGATTACCACCAGGAGGGTTAATCACCTCCTTTTCAAAGGAAAAAAAACAAATTTTGAAAAAAAAATATTACAATTTTCTGAGTTTCTGTTATAAAATTTTGTTAACAAGTGATTTTTCTCCTTCATTAATGGGCACTGATGGGGCTGCACTGATAATCAGGACACCAATGACCAGTGCCCTGATTATCAGTGTAGACGTCCTCTGTCACACTTGCCGGTTACCGGCTCACTCCTCACACTGCATGAGGAAAGGAATGCCGATAACCAGCAAATGTGTTTACATCATGATCAGCTGTGATTGGACACAGCTTATCACATGGTAAAGAGCCTCTGTGATTGGGTCTTTACCCTGATCTGTGATCAGCTGTGTCCAAAGGCACGCAGTTCTGAGAGAATGTTAATAGACGCCCTTCCAAAACTGGAGGACATCACTGTAGCCATTATCCGGCTATAGAGCAGTCGGCAAGTGGTTAAAGTATAACTAAAGACAAACTTATTTTTTTAAGTTTTGGATGGAGTGGAGAGGGATTAGAACATCTATCAGGTTTTATTGCTGTCTGTGCCCCCGTTATGGAGATTCGCCCTCTCTATTTGTCCTGCTATCATTAAAGTGCAAGTAAAAGAAAATCCCAAATTTTGGGTTGACACAAGAACAGGAATAGAGGGGAAATCTTCCAATGGGGACACTAGTTCTGGTGACACCCTGGGACCCCCACATTTTGAAGTGATTTTCACTTCCTGTTTGGCTATAGGACAGGAACTGAAGGGAAATCTCCGCAATGGGACACAGATGGCAAAAAAAAACACCACAGGGATTATAACCCTCCCTTAGTCTATCCAAAAAAAAAAAAGTTTTGCCTTTAGTTAAATTTTAGTTAAACTTTAAGCCCCTTGTCTGTCTCTCCTGCAGACAGTTCTCTCACACACTGTTCTGCACTTCTGGCTGCTCACATCCCACAAAGGTGGAGCCCTGTACATTTGGATGGCTGTCCACAAAACCTGGGCCCAGAGTTGGAGGCTTCACCCCCCCAAAGTCTCTATGAAATCTCCGGACTCCAGGACACAAACTAACTGGGTTTTACCAAGCTTTAGGGAAACAGAAAATCCAGATTCATCTGTGTGACACAAGCAACCTGGAAGCCCCTCAACCTCCCTACATGAGAACCCTGGGCAACACTTAACCCTTTTCTCACACTGTGACAGGGCATAACACTATCACACACACAGTATATATACTCTCTTTGATCATTTGATATATTTACATTGAATATTACATTGCTGTACTCTGAAGCTTGGATGGCAATTTTCATTCGATGTGCCTGTAACAAATTGATTGCAGACCAAGTTTAAACCTTGCCGAGTATTATAGGTCCCTTTTGTTCAATTTCAGATCTGTTGTCTATTTTTTTGTAGCATAAAATGTGAAAAATTAAAGGACTTTGTTATTCTTCATAAAAACGTTCATAAACCAGAATATTCCTATGTAGTTCTATGTACAGAAGATTTGAGCCGCAATATGAATCAGTTATTTACCACATTGCTGTCAATGTAACACCGGAGCATGGGAGTGCAGAGGTGACCTCATCAGTGGTGATTCTCCATCATTGTCCAATCAGCACACTGAGGTTTGGTCAGTTGATTAAAAAGTGAGGTCACCGACTTGAATATGTGGTCATATTTTAATTGGGCACAGGACCATGCCCCTTAGTGGGTACAGCGCCATTCCCCACAGCGAGCACAGCTCCATTCCCCACAGCGAGCACAGCTCCATGCTCCGGGTCATTTAGAGGAATTGTTTTGAAGATCACTTTCCTCTTTCTCCTCTTGGAACATATCTAATAATATAAATCATAAGGTGACAAGTCAGATGACAGCACACAATATCCTCACAGATCACACAGGATTTATAGCAGTGACACCTCATCCATTCACTATCCCGGTCATGTGACCCTCCGGGTTTTTCAGCCAAATTGGTGGCTCCCCAAGACATTTGGGAGGCCCTCCCCATCCCTGATCACCTCAATACATTTCATTGCATGACTTGACTTTCTACATATAATAATTATCCTCTATAAGGAGTTTTTTTTCATGTATATGTAGGGATTTTGTCCTGATCCCACATACAGTAGATGACCCCCAGATGGGGGGTGTAGGGGGTATAAGAGATTGCAGCAAATAGCCACGGGGCACCAATATGGGAAGAAATAATGGGCAAGAAATTTTCTGTCATAATATAACAAGAAGCCAAGCGTGTCCTTCCTAGAATTGCCACTAGTGTCAAATGCTGAAAAGGTGCTGAGGACAGTAATGTGGGGGGGACGGAAGACAGTAATGTGGAGGGGGGACGGAGGACAGTAATGTGGGGGAGGGACGGAGGACCGTAATGTGGAGGGGGGACAGAGGACAGTAATGTGGAGGGGGGACAGAGGACCGTAATGTGGAGGGGGGACGGAGGACAGTAATGTGGAGGGGGGACGGAGGACAGTAATGTGGAGGGGGGACGGAGGACAGTAATGTGGAGGGGGGACGGAGGACAGTAATGTGGAGGGGGGACGGAGGACAGTAATGTGGGGGGGCAGAGGACAGTAATGTGGGGGGGCAGAGGACAGTAATGTGGGTGGGCAGAGGACAGTAATGTGGAGGGGGGATGGAGGACAGTAATGTGGGGGGAGGACAGTAATGTGGGTGGGACAGAGGACAGTAATGGGGGGGACAGAGGACAGTAATGTGGGGGGGACAGAGGACAATAATGTGGGTGGGCAGAGGACAGTAATGTGGGTGGGCAGAGGACAGTAATGTGGAGGGGGGATGGAGGACAGTAATGTGGGGGGAGGACAGTAATGTGGGTGGGACAGAGGACAGTAATGGGGGGGGACAGAGGACAGTAATGTGGGGGGGACAGAGGACAGTAATGTGGGTGGGACAGAGGACAGTAATGTGGGTGGGACAGAGGACAGTAATGGGGGGGGACAGAGGACAGTAATGGGGGGACAGAGGACAGTAATGTGGGGGGAACAGAGGACAGTAATGTGGGGGGGAACAAAGGACAGTAATGTGGGGGGAGACAAAGGACAGTAATGTGGGGTGGGATGGAGGACAGTAATGTGGGGGGATGGAGAACAGTAATGTGGAGGGGGGACGGAGGACAGTAATGTGGAGGGGGGACGGAGGACAGTAATGTGGAGGGGGGATGGAGGACAGTAATGTGGAGGGGGGAAGGAGGACAGTAATGTGGAGGGGGGAAGGAGGACAGTAATGTGGGGGGGCAGAGGACAGTAATGTGGGGGGGGGACGGAGGACAGTAATGTGGGGGGAGGACAGTAATGTGGGGGGGGACAGTAATGTGGGTGGGACAGAGGACCCTAATGTGGGGGGGAACGGAGGACAGTCATGTGGGGGGGAACAGAGGACAGTAATGTGGGGGGGACACAGAGGACAGTAATGTGGGGGGGACACAGAGGACAGTAATGTGGGGGGGACACAGAGGACAGTAATGGGGGGACAGAGGACAGTAATGTGGTGGGGGACAGAGGACAGTAATGGGGGGGGACAGAGGACAGTAATGGGGGGGACAGAGGACAGTAATGTGGGGGGAACAGAGGACAGTAATGTGGGGGGAACAGAGGACAGTAATGTGGGGGGAACAGAGGACAGTAATGTGGGGGGAGACAAAGGACAGTAATGTGGGGGGAGACAAAGGACAGTAATGTGGAGGGGGGACAGAGGACAGTAATGTGGAGGGGGGACGGAGGACCGTAATGTGGAGGGGGGACGGAGGACAGTAATGTGGAGGGGGGACGGAGGACAGTAATGTGGAGGGGGGACGGAGGACAGTAATGTGGAGGGGGGACGGAGGACAGTAATGTGGGGGGGCAGAGGACAGTAATGTGGGGGGGCAGAGGACAGTAATGTGGGTGGGCAGAGGACAGTAATGTGGAGGGGGGATGGAGGACAGTAATGTGGGGGGAGGACAGTAATGTGGGTGGCACAGAGGACAGTATTGGGGGGGACAGAGGACAGTAATGTGGGGGGGACAGAGGACAGTAATGTGGGTGGGACAGAGGACAGTAATGTGGGTGGGACAGAGGACAGTAATGGGGGGGGACAGAGGACAGTAATGGGGGGGGACAGAGGACAGTAATGGGGGGGACAGAGGACAGTAATGTGGGGGGAACAGAGGACAGTAATGTGGGGGGAACAGAGGACAGTAATGTGGGGGGGAACAGAGGACAGTAATGTGGGGGGAGACAAAGGACAGTAATGTGGGGTGGGATGGAGGACAGTAATGTGGGGGGATGGAGAACAGTAATGTGGAGGGGGGACGGAGGACAGTAATGTGGAGGGGGGACGGAGGACAGTAATGTGGAGGGGGGACGGAGGACAGTAATGTGGAGGGGGGACGGAGGACAGTAATGTGGAGGGGGGATGGAGGACAGTAATGTGGAGGGGGGAAGGAGGACAGTAATGTGGGGGGGCAGAGGACAGTAATGTGGGGGGGCAGAGGACAGTAATGTGGGGGGGGGGACGGAGGACAGTAATGTGGGGGGGAGGACAGTAATGTGGGGGGGGACAGTAATGTGGGTGGGACAGAGGACCCTAATGTGGGGGGAACGGAGGACAGTCATGTGGGGGGGAACAGAGGACAGTAATGTGGGGGGGACACAGAGGACAGTAATGTGGGGGGGACACAGAGGACAGTAATGTGGGGGGGACACAGAGGACAGTAATGGGGGGACAGAGGACAGTAATGTGGGGGGAACAGAGGACAGTAATGTGGTGGGGGACAGAGGACAGTAATGGGGGGGGACAGAGGACAGTAATGGGGGGGACAGAGGACAGTAATGTGGGGGGAACAGAGGACAGTAATGTGGGGGGAACAGAGGACAGTAATGTGGGGGGAACAGAGGACAGTAATGTGGGGGGAGACAAAGGACAGTAATGTGGGGTGGGATGGAGGACAGTAATGTGGGGGGATGGAGGACAGTAATGTGGAGGGGGGACGGAGGACAGTAATGTGGAGGGGGGACGGAGGACAGTAATGTGGAGGGGGGATGGAGGACAGTAATGTGGAGGGGGGAAGGAGGACAGTAATGTGGGGGGGCAGAGGACAGTAATGTGGGGGGGCAGAGGACAGTAATGTGGGGGGGGGACGGAGGACAGTAATGTGGGGGGGAGGACAGTAATGTGGGGGGGGGGACAGTAATGTGGGTGGGACAGAGGACAGTCATGTGGGGGGAACAGAGGACAGTAATGTGGGGGGGACACAGAGGACAGTAATGTGGGGGGGACACAGAGGACAGTAATGTGGGGGGGACACAGAGGACAGTAATGGGGGACAGAGGACAGTAATGTGGGGGGGACACAGAGGACAGTAATGTGGGGTGGGACAGAGGACAGTAATGTGGGGGGGTGATGGAGGACAGTAATGTGGGGGGGTGGAGGACAGTAATGTGGGGGGGGACGGAGGACAGTAATGTGGGGGATAATGTAGAAGGGGCACTGTCGGGGGACACCACTGTGAAAGGGGTGGAGGGGGGTGATGTAAAGGGTGAACGGAGGACACTCATCAGGAGGGGATCTTGATGTGAAGGGGGAGGGGACTGATGTGCAGTGGGGACTGAGGATGCTGATGTAAGAATGGGTTCAGATCTGTGTATGGGCATTAGGTGCACATGTCATGGTTAGGTCAGTCCCTTTTAACCATTTACCCGGCGCATCACGGATCCCGGTAAATGGCCGCTGATCGCGGCCATTTACCATGTGATCACTCCATCAAATGACGGCGCGATCATATGTAAACAGTCCGGCGTCATCTGATGACGCCGATTCCTCTCCTCCCCTCCTGTGTACCGATCGGTACACAGTGAGCGGGGAGGGGGATGGATGGCTGGATGTGTAGTGCCCACAGCGCTAACCAGTGACATCCAGCCATCCATCCATCCATGCTCAGCCATCCATAATGCTCTGCAATGCTGTGCAATGCCCCACAATACTCTGCAATACCCTGCAGTACTCTGCAATACCCCCGCAGTACTCTGAAATACCCCCGCAGTACTCTGAAATACCCCCGCAGTACTCTGAATTACCCCGCAGTACTCTGAATTACCCCGCAGTACTCTGCAATACCCCACAATATTCTGCAATACCCCGCAATACTCTCCAAATACCCCGCAGTACACTGCAATACCCCGCAATACTCTGAAATACCCCACAGTACTCTGAAATACCCCGCAGTACTCTCCAAATACCCCGCAGTACTCTCCAAATACCCCACAATACCCTGCAATACCCCGCAATACCCTGCAATACCCCGCAGTACTCTCCAATACCCCGCAATACTCTGCAATACCCCCGCAGTACTCTGCAATACCCTGCAATACCCCGCCATACTCAGCCATACCCTGCAATACCCTGCCATACTCAGCCATACCCAGCCATACTCTACCATGCTCAGCCATACTCGGCTGTACTCGGCCTCTGTATGTGTCCAGGCTGTGGAAGTCTCACACATGTGGTATCGCCGTACTCAGGAGGAGTAGGAGAATCTATTTTAGGGGGTCATTTTTGGTATGTACATGCTATGTGTTAGAAATATTGTATAAATGGACAACTTTGTGTTAAAAGAAAAAAATGTGTTTTAACCACTTCCTGCCCGCTGGCTGTCATACAACATCCTTGAATTTGTGCGGGGATATCTGAATGATGGGTGCAGCTACAGGCATCATTCAGATATCAGCTTTTTCAGCCGGCGATTCCCTACACCATAAGAATGATCATAGTGGCTGTTCCACTGCTTGATCGTTCTTACGGGAGGCGAGAGGGGACGTCCCCCCTCCCGCCGCCCTCTGGTGCTTCTACCGACTCACCGCTATGATCGAAGCCAGGATCTTTTTTTTTTTTTTTTTAATTTCAGGCTTTCCAGCCTAGAGGTGAGATGTGGGGTCTTATTGACCCCATATCTCACTGTAAAGAGGACCTGTCATGCCATATTCCTATTACAAGGGATGTTTACATTCCTTGTAATAGGAATAAAAGTGGTAAAAAATAATTTTTTTGGAAAAAAGCATCAAACTAAAATAAATAAAGTAAAACGACCAATAAAAAAAAAAAAAAAATTAAAGTGCCCCTGTCCCCGTGTGCTCGCACGCAGAAGCGAACACATACGTAAGTCCCGCCCACATATGAAAACGGTGTTCAAACCACACATGTGAGGTATCGCTGCGATCGGTAGAGCGAGAGCAATAATTTTGGCCCTAGACCTCCTCTGTAACTCAAAACATGTAACCAGTAAAAAATTTTAAAGCGTCGCCTATGGGGATTTTTAAGTAGCGAAGTTTGGCGCCATTCCACAAGCGCGTGCAATTTTGAAAGGTGAAATGTTGGGTATCTATTTACTCGGTGTAACTTCATCTTTCACATTATGCAAAAACATTGGGCTAACTTTACTGTTTTGTTTTTTTTAAAGCACAAAACTGTTTTTTTTACAAAAAAAGTGTTAAAAAAATTGCTGCGCAAATACCGTGCAAGATAAAAAGTTCCAATGACCACCATTGTATTCTCCAGGGTCTTTGCTAAAAAAAAACATATATAATGTTTTGGGGTTCTATGTAATTTTCTTGCTAATAAATGATTATTTTTACATGTAGGAGAGAAATGTCAGAATTGGCCTGGGCACTCCAGAACGCCTGAAGGTGCTCCCCTGCATGTTAGGCCTCTGTATGTGGCCATGCTGTGTAAAAGTCTCACACATGTGGTATCACCGTACTCAGGAGTAATAGCAGAATGTGTTTTGGGGTGTAATTTGTGGTATGCATATGCTGTGTGTGAGAAATAACCTGCTAATATGATAATTTTGTGGGAAAAAAAATTTAAAAAAAAACAAAAAAAAACTTGATTTTGCAAAGAATTGTGGGAAAAAATGACAACTTCAAAAAACTCACCATGCATCTTTCTAAATACCTTGGAATGTCTTCTTTCCAAAAAGGGGTCATTTGGGGGGTATTTGTACTTTTCTAGCATGTTAGGGCCTCAAGAAATTAGAGGATGAAGGGTGCATAACATTTTCTGTCACTGGCCATGAATGATAAAGTTTGCTACATTTATCTCTTGCTCCATAAAATAAGCCCAGCAGTGTTTCATGCATCCCACTAATCTGTAGCAATGCCCCCTGTAAAGTCCATTTCCAGGGAAGCAGCCATCAACCCAGCTGAAAGGGCAGCATAGTGATACTCCCACTTGCCTCCAACCTCTGACACATCACCCTTAATGCTGGACTTCCTTCAGCCAGCTCCATCCCCATCTGCTGGATACCAGGAGGGTGATCCTCATCAGTGATCTGCTCCTCTCTCTCCTGATAACTTCATAGAGGTGGATCACACAGTACATCAGGGCTAACACTCCAGCAGAAAGGGGGCTATTTATTAATCCAGCAAAAAAAAAAGAAGGAAAAATTCCCCAGGCCTCATGAGTTTAGCAGGAGACAGGGGGAAGGAAGAAGAATATTTAATGCTTTTTGAGTGTTGGCCGGGCAATCTCTCATGCCACAGCACCTAACAATTAGATTCCAGGCTGCCTCCACAAATTAATATAGAAGGAGAGGCCATAACAATAATTTTCAGGAACTGTGGCACAAAGAACTGCTCAGCCTGGACCCAAAAACCCATGTATCGTCCCCTTTCTTTCCTAACCCCCTGCTAAACTGATAGGGCTGGAGAAGTCAATTGCTGGAGACTGCAGGATTACTTCGCTGGTGTTCAGAAAAAAAAAAGCCCCTCTCTGCCTCCTGCTGAATTGACAGGGCACCACCCGCCACACAGGACTCTACTACATCGGCTCTACTACTCCTATTGGCAGCCCTGCATAAGTGTTGTGCAGTAATGGGGAGGGCTCACAGCTTTCAATTTTTGGACATGTAATACAATGTGTGCTGTAGTGAGGGCACAGGATAACAACAAGGGGGAGAGAAGCTGACACACAGTAGGAATTTGTAGCATTGCCAAGAAAAGATATGGGCAGTGCAACACTGGGAAGAAGAGCAAAGAGACAAGTTGCTGCATCAGCTATTAGGGTGTAAGGATCTGTCCAGGGGCTTTTGTTCATGTCAGATAGACTTGTAATGGAATGGAAATGTAAAACCTATGGGTATGCAAAAACACCACCTAAGAATATGGAGGACTCTCTTGAACATGACATCTATTATTAATAGTCCACCATAAGGAAAGCATTGAACAAGATGTTTTCATGGGAGGCTACCCAAGAGGAAACCACTACTCTCCAAGCAAATGCTGCAGTCCAGGTCAAGTTTGGTCAAACTACCTGGATGTTCCACAGCACTACTAGAAGAATATTCCAAGATAAAACCGGACAAAAGAGACACAATTATAACCATAAGCATGGTAAAGGGAATATAATGGGGATGTTGTTTTGGAGCCCAAGCCTTGTAATCAGGGAGGAATCAGTAAAAAGAGAATGTGTTTATCTTATAATGACTGATGAAGATCAGATCACATATTTGAAGACATACACGAAGATGTTTGATATCTGTAGGATATGGCCACATCAGGCAGACCTGGATATTTGGGACCGGAGATGAACATCCTCCATAGTTGGATGACCTGTGCATACACCGGCTCTGAAGGCAGACATCGTAACTCTGGATCTAGCTTTATAAATGAGAAAGCCAGATTCACCAAAATGAACTATAAATTTGCTGGAGTGAACCTGGTTTTGTATATTTTAACCACTGGAATGGTGGCAAGGATGGGAAGTGTCATTATAATGGGGGGGATTTTAACTATCCAAACATAGACTGAGCAGAAGGAACCGTGCATTTGGCTAAGGCTCGCCATTTCCTAAATGTCTTACAGGACAATTTCATGGGTCAGATGGTAAAACCCCCTAATAAAGGTTTAACCCCTTGATCGCCCCCCAGTTAACCCTTTCACCCCCTGTCGCCAGTGTCACTAATGGATCGCCGTATTTGTGTCACTGGTGACGCTATTTAGCCAGTTAGTTGATTAGTTTCACCGTCAGGTTTTTATAGCATCAGGTACCCCCATATATTACCTAACAAAGGCTTTAACCCCCTGATTGCCCCCTAGTTAACCCTTTAACCCCTGGTCACCAGTGATCACCGTATTAGAGTTATGGGTGATGCTGGTTAGTTAGTTTGGTTTTTTTCGCCCGGCGGGTGATATCAGTTTTAGCGTCAGTCAGGGTCTGCATCACCCCAGGCAGCGTCAGATTAGTGCCAGTAGCACTAACACCCACGCACACACCATACACCTCCCTTAGTAGTATAGTGTCTGAACGGATTGATATCTGATCTTATCAGATCTATACTAGCGTCCCCAGCAGGTTAGGGTTCCCAAAAACGCAGTGTTAGCAGGATCAGCCCAGATACCTGATAGCGCCTGCATTTAGCCCCTCCGCCCAGCCCAGCCCACCCAAGTGCAGTATCAATCGATCACTGTCACAAAAACACAACACACACAACTGCAGCATTCGCAGAGTCAGTTTCTCTCATTCTTCTTTTCAAGCTCCATCAGGTTGGATGGGGAGCGTCGGTGCACAGCAATTTTCAGATATCTCCAGAGATGTTTAATCGGGTTCAAGTCTGGGTTCTGGCTGGACCACTCAAGGACATTCACTGAGTTGTCCCGTAACCACTCCTTTGTTATCTTGGCTGTGTGCTTAGGGTTGTTGTCCTGTTGGAAGATGAACCTTCATCCTAGTCTGAGGTCCAGAGTGCTTTGGAGCAGGTTTTCATCAAGGATGTCTCTGTACATTGCTGAATTAATCTTTCCCTCAATCCTGACTAGTCTCCCAGTTTCTGCAGATGAAAAACATCTCCACAGCATGATGCTGCCACCATCATGCTTCACTGTAGGGATGGTATTGGCCAGACATGAGGCTTGCCATTATGGCCAAAGAGTTCAATCTTTGTTCTATCAGACCAGAAAACTTTGTTTCTCATGGTCTGGGAGTCCTTCAGGTGCCTTTTGGTAAACTCCAGTCGGACTGTCATCATGTACCTTTTACTGAGGAGTGGCTTCTGTCTGACCACTCTACCATAGAGGCCTGATTGGTGGAGTGCTGCAGACATGGTTGTTCTTCTGGATGGTTCTCCCCTCTCCACAGAGAAATGCTGGAACTCTGTCAGAGTGACCATCGGGTTCTTGGTCACCTCCCTGACTTCCCTTCTCCCCCGATCACTCAGTTTGGCCGAGTGGCCCACTCTAGGAAGAGTCCTGGTGGTTTCAAACTTATTCCATTTACGGATGATGGAGGTCACTGTGCTCATTGGGACCTTCAATGCTGCAGACATTTTTCTGTACCCTTCCCCAGATCTGTGCCTCCATACAATCCTGTCTCTGAGGTCTACAGACAATTCCTTAGACTTTATGACTTGGTTTGTGCTCTGACCTTACATAGACAGGTGTGTGCCTTTCCAAATCATGTCCAATCAGCTGAATTTACCACAGGTGGACTCCAATCAAGTTGTAGAAACATCTCAAGGATGATAAGTGGAAACAGGATGTACCTGAGCTCAATTCTGAGAGTCATGGCAAAGGCTGTGAATAGCTATGTAAATGTGATTTTATTTGTTTGTTTTTTTATAAATTTGCAAAGATTTCAAACAAACTTCTATCACGTTGCCATTATGGGGGATTGTTTGAAGAATTTTGAGGAAAATAATTAAAGCGGGGGTTCACCCATACTGCCAAAAAAAATAAATATTAAAAGCCAGCAGCTACAAGTACTGCAGCTGCTGACTTTTAATACATGGCCACTTACCTGTCCCAGGGTCCAGCAATGTCGGCAGGGGACGCCGAGAACCCGCTCGGTTCTCGGCAGCTGCCGCCGCCATCCTAGGTGAGGGAATCAGGAAGTGAAGCGTTGCGGCTTCACTTCCCGGTTCCCTACTGTGCATGCGCGAGTCGCGCTGCGCGTCCCTAGTGGTCCCCGCTCTCTCCTGGGAGCTGTGTGTTCCCAGCAGACAGCGCGGTCGGGACGGAAAGAGGCATAGACTCCCATGGGAGTCTATGCCGGAAGTGGGTGCAAATACCTGTCTTATACAGGTATCTGCACCCCCCTCCCCCCTGAAAGGTGCCAAATGTGACACCGGAGGGGGGGAGGGTTCCGAAAAGCAGAAGTTCCATTTTTGTGTGGTACTCCGCTTTAATTTAATCCATTTTGGAGTAAGGCTGTAACATAACAAAATGTAGAAAAAGTGAAGCGCTGTGATTACTTTCCTGAATGCACTGAACCTGTACTGTAGATAAAATGAATATCTCCTAAATATGCACTTTATAAGATATTCACACTGGATGCAGCCGGTGAAGTAAATGGCACATGTGCTCTGAAGATCTGACATACCATGCCGAACCTTCAGAACTCTGTGTCGGAGCCGAGAGTGACATCATCATGGCTTTGGCCACTCATACAGCCAGAGACAGCGAACCTGGAAGAAAGAGTGCACCAGTGACAGCGCACCACTGGAGGGCCTCATTCTAAGTTAAGTATTTCATAATGTGCTAGTATGCAATGCATACTAGCACATTATGCAATTGCCTTACAGCCAGGTTTTTTTTTTTTTAATGCAGTGCTTTACTTCTGCTTTAATATGATTATAATAGTGTAACATAGGGAGAGGGAATGTCACTCACCAGATATATGATGAAAGCCACCAATAATGCTATGACAACGACACCACCAGCACCAAGACCAACAGGAAGATCCCACTTTCTAGGCGATTCAGAATCTGAGACAGAAAATACAATGTAAAATATATTAGCTTTAAAAAAAAAAAAGAAAGATAAATATACAATGTATCAGTTTGTATGGTCGGTGGTCATGTGACATCTCACCTGTATAATCCTCCATCAGGAGAGCAGAGAAGAGACAACATGACACAATGTTACTATTCTGTGTCACACTCCCACTATGACCCCCCAGAGAAGAGGAGACAGGACCCCAATCTATAACACCCCCATACATGGAATATAACATGACCCCCCCATAGTCACCAATACCTTCTGTTTCCAGGACTTTGCTGAATACGGGATCATCGATGAGATGGTATTCCCGGATCTCCTCACTGACTGGGCTTGTGATCCTGACCCGGAATCTCCTCTCGGCGTCGTCTCTCTGCACACTGGGGACAATCAGCGTCCTATTGTCATCTATCAGCCGGTATCTTTCAGGGAGAGGCTCCCCGTCCACCTCCCAGGTCACAGCGCTCTCTTCTCCAGAGAACTGGACGCTCATAGCGATCTCCTCACCCAGCCGACCCCAGGTACTGGTGATGTTGGAGATAAGAACCGGATCTGGAATGATCAGGAGAAAGAAGGTCACCATCAGTCATAGCTCACCAGCACAGAGCCCAGATACATGGAATAGAGTGCTAGCTCTTGTACCCACAATGATTAGTTATGTGATCTGCCAGCAATACTAGGGTGACCACATTTACAAAGTGCCATTCAGGGACACCCCCCAGCATGCATCGGTCGGTGACATCACAAGGGGGCGGTGTCACCAGGTGGCCCTGCCCCTTACTTATTTTGCTTACAATGCAGTCGGTGGGTGGCCATGCTCGAGAGCAGAGTTGGGTTTATAGGCAACTTTAGTGCCTTAGATAGAAAAAGCATTTGTTTAATGTATGTTAGCCTATCATTGCAGTTGCAGGCAGCCACTTAGATGCAAAGAGTGTAATTGTTCTTTCAATGTTAGGCTAATATACATTAACCCTGTCAATACCGGGCACTTTCCCCCCTTCCTGCCCAGGACAATTTTTATCTTTCAGCGCTGTGGCAATTTGAATGACAATTGCGCGGTCATACTACACTGTACCCAAAGAAAATTTTTATCATTTTCTTCCCATAAATAGAGCTTTCTTTTGGTGGTATTTGATCACCACTGGGGTTTTTATTTTTTTGCTAAACAAACTAAAAATGACCGAAATTAAAATAAAACAAAAAGAAAACTTTTCCTTAGTTTCTGTTATAAAATTTTGTTTTCTCCTTCACTGATGGGCACTGATAAGGTGGCACTGATAAGCATTTATGAGGTACATGGAATATATTGCTAGCTCTTGTACACACCCTGATCATTAATTTCCCATCCTATAGTTAAAGTGCTTCTCTAATACACTGCAATTTAATAGTCTTTAGACATGGTGGCGGCATTAGCTTTCTTTTTTCAGCCCCCCAGAGATTACATGGGGGATGATGAGACTGGTAGTTTACAGAAAGAAGATAAGGTTGCTAGTGATTTCTGTTCAGCTTACAGTAAATGACAAGGACTCCACTTCCTGCACTTGCTAAAAATGTTCATGGCTTGAAAAAAAAAAAAGAAAGGAGGCACCTTATTTAAGGACCGATAAGAGCATCATAGGCTATTTCATGGGTACAGGAGGTTCCCAGCTGACCAGTGGGGCCTGGTGCTAAATATTTTAGGGGGTGTAAAGGGGAGAAGGATAGAAAGCCGTAAGCACCCCCCACCGTGTGAGAGATGGATGGCAGATGGAAAGGCAGCGATCATGACAAGCACAACCCCCAAGACTCTGAACAATCGGGTCTCAGGACCCACTTCCAGATTGTCTGGGAGGAGAGTCAGGAAGACAATAGTGAATATTAATTCATCAATGTCACACAACTGGGTGGGCTCAGGGGTGCAGTGCTCTCCCTCCTGAGCCCACCCTTTTTAAAGTCAATTTAGAGCTTCAGGCTCTAATCATGTGCTTAAAAAAAATAAATAAAACCCCATTGAAATCCATGCGTCCGGCACCCTGCATGTAGATTAGGGGGCGGTGCCTCTGTGCCCTGTATGGATGGGCCGCCACTGCAGTAACACCTCCCAGATGACATAACCAGAAGTGGAAGTGCCCAATACTGGAAGCCGAGAAGAAAACAGGATGATGAAATGGACAAAAGGGAAGAGGAGTGATCCAGGCAGAGAGGGGGCAATAGGTAAGTTCTATATGGTAGGGGGGAGGGGTGTAGAGATCAGTAAGGGGGGCAGAGATGAGGAGGACAGACTGGCCTGTTGGGCTTATGTCTCCTCTGGCCCTGGAGAAAGTTGAGCTGTTTGTTGACATAATGTTGATGTCAGAAGTCAGAGGAGAATGGGCAGACTGGTTCCAGGTGATAGACAACAGTCAACCCAAAGTATGCAGAATACCATCTCTGAATGCACAACACATTGAATCTTGAAGCAGATGGGCTACAGCAGCAGAAGACCACACCAGGTGCCACTCCTGTTGGCTAAGAACAGGAAACTGAGACTACAATTCACACAGGATCACCAAAATTGGACAATAGAAGATTGGAAAATCATTGCCTGGTCTGATGAGTCTGGATTTCAGCTGCAACATTCAGATGGCGGGGTCAGAATTTGGCGCATAGATCCGTCCTGCCTTGTATCACCGGTTCAGGCTGGTGGTGGGGGTGTAATGGTTTGGGGGATATTTTCTTGGCACACTTTGGGCCCCTTAGTATCACTTGAGCATGGTTTAATCACCATGGCCTACCTGAGTATTCTTGCTGACTAGGGATGAGCTTCGCGTTCGAGTCGAACTCATGTTCGACGCGAACATTGGCTGTTCGCAAGTTCGCCAAACAGCGAACAATTTGGGGTGTTCGCGGCAAATTCGAATGCTGCGGAACACCCTTTAAAAGTCTATGGGAGAAATCAAAAGTGCTAATTTTAAAGGCTTATATGCAAGTTATTGTCATAAAAAGTGTTTGGGGACCTGGGTCCTGCCCCAGGGGACATGGATCAATGCAAAAAGAAGTTTTAAAAACAGCCGTTTTTTCAGGAGCAGTGATTTTAATAATGCTTAAAGTCAAACAATAAAAGTGTAATATCCCTTTAAATTTCGTACCTGGGGGGTGTCTATAGTGTGTCTGTAAAGGGGCGCATGTTTCCTGTGTTTAGAACAGTCTGACAGCAAAATGACATTTTGAAGGAAAAAACCCATTTAAAACTACTCGCGGCTATTGCATTGCCGACAATACACATAGAAGTTCATTGATAAAAACGGCATGGGAATTCCCCACAGGGAAACCCCGAACCAAAATTTAATAAAAAAAGACGTGGGAGTGCCCCTAAATTCCATACCAGGCCCTTCAGGTCTGGTATGGATATTAAGGGGAACCCCGGCCAAAATGTAAAAAAAAAATGACGTGGGGTTCCCCCTTAATTCCATACCAGGCCCTTCAGGTCTGGTATGGATTTTAAGGGGAAACCCGCGCCAAGAAAAAAAAAAAAAAACGGCGTGGGGTCGCCCTAAAAATCCATACCAGACCCTTATCCGAGCACGCAACCTGGCAGGCCGCGGGAAAAGAGGGGGGACGAGAGTGCGCCCCCCCTCCTGAACCGTACCAGGCCACATGCCCTCAACATTGGGAAGGTGCTTTGGGGTAGCCCCCCAAAACACCTTGTCCCCATGTTGATGAGGACAAGGGCCTCATCCCCACAACCCTGGCCGGTGGTTGTGGGGGTCTGCGGGTGGGGGGCTTATCGGAATCTGGAAGCCCCCTTTAACAAGGGGACCCCCAGATCCCAGCCCCCCCTGTGTGAAATGGTAAGGGGGTACTTACCCCTACCATTTCACTAAAAAACTGTCAAAAATGTTAAAAATGACAAGAGACAGTTTTTGACAATTCCTTTATTTAAATGCTTCTTCTTTCTTCTATCTTCTGTCATCTTCCTTCATCTTCTGGTTCTTCTGGTTCTTCCTCTGGCGTTCTCGTCCAGCATCTCCTCTGCAGCGTCTTCTATCTTCTTCTCCTCGGGCCGCTCCACTCCCGCTCTTCTCTTCTTTTTTTTTCTTCTTCTCTTCTTCTCTTCTTCATTTTCTTCTCCGGGCCGCTCCGCACCCATGCTGGCATGGAGGGAGGCTCCCTCTGTGTGACGGTGCTCCTCGTCTGACATTTCTTAAATAACGGGGGGTGGGGCCACCCGGTGACCCCGCCCCCCTCTGACGCCAGGGACATGACGGGACTTCCCTGTGGCATTCCCCGTGACATCACAGGGAAGTCCCGTCAAGTCACCGTGCATCAGAGGGGGGTGGGGTCACCGGGTGGCCCCGCCCCCCGTTATTTAAGAACTGTCAGACGAGGAGCGCCGTCACACAGCGGGAGCCTCCCTCCATGCCAGCATGGGTGCGGAGCAGCCCGGAGAAGAAAATGAAGAAGAGAAGAAGAGAAGAAAAGAAGAGAAGAGCGGGAGCCTCCCCCCCATGCCATGGGTGCGGAGCGGCCCGAGGAGAAGACGCCGCAAAGGAGATGCTGGATGAGAACGCCGGAGGAAGAACCAGAAGAGCCAGAAGAACCAGAAGATGAAGGAAGATAGAAGAAAGAAGAAGCATTTAAATAAAGGAATTGTCAAAAACTGTCTTTTGTCATTTTTAACATCTTTGACAGTTTTTTAGTGAAATGGTAGGGGTAAGTACCCCCTTACCATTTCACACGGGGGGGGCTGGGAT
Source organism: Aquarana catesbeiana (assembly GCF_042186555.1). Classification (NCBI taxonomy): domain Eukaryota; kingdom Metazoa; phylum Chordata; class Amphibia; order Anura; family Ranidae; genus Aquarana; species Aquarana catesbeiana. The sequence goes on from NC_133325.1 coordinate 793,560,824, forward strand.
CTGGGGGTCCCCTTGTTAAAGGGGGCTTCCAGATTCCGATAAGCCCCCCGCCCGCAGACCCCCACAACCACCGGCCAGGGTTGTGGGGATGAGGCCCTTGTCCTCATCAACATGGGGACAAGGTGTTTTGGGGGCTACCCCAAAGCACCCTCCCAATGTTGAAGGCATGTGGCCTGGTACGGTTCAGGAGGGGGGGCGCACTCTCGTCCCCCCCTCTTTTCCTGTGGCCTGCCAGGTTGCCAGCTCAGATAAGGGTCTGGTATGGATTTTTGGGGGGACCCAACGCCGTTTTTTTTTTTTTGGTGCGGGGTTCCCCTTAAAATCCATACCAGACCTGAAGGGTCTGTTATGGAATTTAGGGGCAACCCCACGTCATTTTTTTTTTTTAATTTTGGCCGGGGTTCCCCTTAATATCCATACCAGACCTGAAGGGCCTGGTATGGAATTTAGGGGGACTCCCACGTCATTTTTTTTTAAATTTTGGTTCGGGGTTCCCCTTTGGGGAATTCCCATGCCGTTTTTATCAATGAACTTCTATGTGTATTGTCGGCAATGCAATAGCCGCGGGTAGTTTTAAACGGGTTTTTTCCTCCAAAATGTCATTTTGCTGTCAGACTGTTCTAAACACGGGAAACATGCGCCCCTTTACAGGCATACTATAGACACACCCCAGGTACGAAATTTAAAGGAATATTACACTTTTATTGTTTTTGAAACTTTTTTTTGCATTGATCCATGTCCCCTGGGGCAGGACCCAGGTCCCCAAACACTTTTTATGACAATAACTTGCATATTAGCCTTTAAAATTAGCACTTTTGATTATTCATGTTCGTGTCCCATAGACTTTAACGGTGTTCGCGTGTTCGAACGAACTTTTTTCCTGTTCGCATGTTCTGGTGCGAACCGAACAGGGGGGTGTTCGGCTCATCCCTATTGCTGACCATGTCCATCCCTTTATGACTACAGTGTCCCCATCTTCTGATGGCTGCTTCCAGCAGGATAATGCACCAGGTCACAAAGCTCCAATCATCTCACCACTGGACAATGAGGTCACTGTACTCCAATGGCCTCCACACTCACCACATCTCATCCAATAGAGCACCTTTGGGATGTGGTGGAACGGGAGATTGGCATCATGGATGTGCAGCCCAAAAATCTGCAGCAACTGCGTGATGTTATCATGTCACTATGGAGCAAAATCTCTGAGGAACGTTTCCAACACCTTGTTGTATCTATGCCACCAAGAATTAAGGCAAAAGGGAGTCTAACCCGATACTAGTAAGGTGTACCTAATAAAGTGTCCGGTGAGTGTATATACTCCCCTCCTCTCCAGGCTGTACACTGCGCTGTATGTTGTATATTTCATACCTCTCACTGTTTGTCACAAACCCTCTGGGGCCTGGAATAGGGACACGATGCCCACACCCCTCCAGTGTTATACTGAGGAGGACAGATGGGGAGATATCAGTGGGGAATACTGGAAATCTGTTATATGAAGAACTCATTTCCTCTCCTCACTCATCCTGTATAATAGACACTTCTTCCCCCATAGAGTACAATGCAGTGTAGAGAAGTGTGATGTAGTATATGGACTCTTACCCAGAACACGGATCTCTGTAGAGGATATTAGATATTCTGGAATATCGTAACACCAGATCTTATACACACAGGAATCATCCTTCCTGACATGTGTCAGCTTCCAGCATCCGCTCCCTGTGTGCAGTTGGAGTCTGGAGTCATGAGATTTAGTGGCATTGATAAAACAAAGATTTTCCAGCAATGTTCTCTCCTCCCCTCTGCATTGTCTGTACAGCTCCACAGTAACATCATCCTCAGGACATTTCATATTACAGTCAGTGATGTCTGATCCGCTCTGTACATACACCGTTCCTGATGACACCGATATGATCATCATACACAGGAGACCTGGGAGGAGAAGACAGATCAGAAATGTCAGTAGAACTTTCATAGTGTCCCTAAACTCCAACCATGGGCACCCACGGGGGGGGGGGGGGCACAAGGGGGGTCCCCCCTGGAATCAGCAAAGTGTCCGCACACTAGGGTGGAAAGGGCAGGAAAGTAATGTCAAACATGATAAGAGAACATTCACTTTACTGGAGCTCAGCCTTATTTATTGTCGGGCTGACACCTCGATCTCCTTCCCGCTGTCACATACTGTCTGATCACTCTCATCTTCTATTATCAGCGAACTGCTTGTGGAATGGGGACCTGTCAGCATAGAAAGTGTATCTGCTTACACTGTCATCAGGGTGGATGGGGGAATCCTCCAACAGTGGACCAGTGGGCAAACAACCAGGCTTGCTGTCCTGGCACCACTATTGACAGTGCTGATCTCTGTCTCCATGGCAGCAGCAGCGCAATAGGACCCAGTGCTGGCTACTTGGCGCACTAGGCTGATGGGCGCATGTGCAAGAGGACCAGTACAATTGGTTGTAGACAGCTGAGCTCCCTGCAGGTCACTGACAAATCGTATTCTCACCTCCCTTACTCTTCTGCTTCTCCTAACCGCTGGAGATATTTCCCTAAACACTGGGCCTCCCTTATTTAACTGTACCCAACACACCCATCACCATCACCCTACATCCTCCGGCAGTAGTCGCAATCTAGTCTCCATTCCTCTTCTTCCCAATGCCAGCCTTCCCCTCTCCTGTGCCCTCTGGAACGCCCGCTCTGTCTGCAACAAACTCACCGCTGTTAATGACCTCTTTGTCATGGATTCCTTTAATCTTCTTGCTGTCACCGAAACCTGGCTCCAAGAATCTGACACCCCTTCTCCTGCTTCCCTCTCCCAGGGTGGCCTTCACTGGACTCACTACCCTAGGCCTAATGGATGCAAGGGAGGTGGAGTGGGATTCCTCCTATCCCCCAGAACACCTTCCAGGTTATTCACTCTCCTCCCTCTCTTTCCCTCTCATCATATGAAGCTCACTGTATACGTCTATTCTCTCCAACTTCCTTAAGAATTGCTGTGATCTACCGGCCCCCTGGACCATTATCGACTTTCCTTGATGAGTTTTCTGCCTGGCTACCCTACTTTCTCTCTTCAGAAATTCCCACAATCCTTCTCGGTGATTTCAACATCCCTGCTAATACAAACACTCCTGCTACTTCTAAACTTCTTAATCTAACCTCTTCATTTGACCTGAAGCAATGGGTACAGGCTTCTACTCACTCTGATGGCAACACCCTTGACCCTGTATTCTCCTACCTATGCACTCCATGCAACTTCTTAAACAATCCTTTTCCTCTCTCCGACCATCACCTTATTAGTTTCTCTCTCCCCCTGTCTTCCACCTCCTTTCCTTCCAATCTCCTAACCATCACCCGCGGAAACTTTCGCAACTTCAACTCTTCTCTCCTCTATTCTGCTACTGACCACCTCTATGACAAAATCTCTCCCCTGTCCTGCCCCAACCAAGCCACTTCCATCTACAATAAATCTCTGTCCACCACCATGGACAAGCTCGCTCCCCTCAATACACGCAGAATCAGGCCTCGACCCCTACAATCCTGGCAAACAGATGACACTAAAATTCTCAAAAAACGAGTGTCTGTGGCACAAGACTTATGCCCCGTACACACGGTCGGATTTTCCGACGGAAAATGTGTGATAGGACCTTGTTGTCGGAAATTCCGACGGTGTGTAGGCTCCATCACACATTTTCCATCGGATTTTCCGACACACAAAGTTGGAGAGCAGGCTATAAAATTTTCCGACAACAAAATCCGTTGTCGGAAATTCCGATCGTGTGTACACAAATCCGACGGACAAAGTGCCACGCATGCTCAGAATAAATAAAGAGATGAAAGCTATTGGCCACTGCCCCGTTTATAGTCCTGACGTACGTGTTTTACATCACCGCGTTTAGAACGATCGGATTTTCCGACAACTTTGTGTGACCGTGTGTATGCAAGACAAGTTTGAGCCAACATCCGTCGGAAAAAATCCTAGGATTTTGTTGTCGGAATGTCCGAACAAAGTCTGACCGTGTGTACGGGGCATAAGTCTCTCAAAGACTTCAACCAATACAAATCTGCCTTCCAAAATACTATTCTTTCCTCCACACTGCCAAGCAGACCTATTTTGCAACTCTTATTAACACCTTCTTATCCAATCCCTGTAAACTCTTCTCTACCTTCAACTCTCTACTTTGTCCTCCACCGCCTCCACCCACTGACTTACTCACTGCCGAGAAAATCGCTAATCACTTCAAAAACAAGATTGATACAATCCGTGATGAAATCTCCACTCTACAGGTATCTTCCCTAGTTAAGACCTCATGTCAACAGGTAAAATTGACACTCCCCTTATTCAAATCTGCTACTACAGACGAAGTTGCTAAACTTCTTTCTAACGCCCACCTAACCACCTGTCCCCTGGACCCTATCCCCTCTCAAATACTAAGGTCACCCTCTGACTCTATCTTACACTCTCTAACCCACATCTTAAATCTTTCCCTCACCTCTGGCATTTTCCCCAATGCTCTAAAACATGCACTGGTCACCCCCATACTTAAAAAGCCATCCTTGGACCCTACCAATCTTAACAAACTACGCCCTATCTCCTTGCTCCCCTTTTCCTCTAAACTCCTTGAACGCCTGGTTTACAACCAAATGAGTGACCACCTCATTAAGAATAACCTTCTAGGGGGGGCATGGCCAAGATGGCGCTGTAAGCGGCTGCGTTTTCAGAGAGCTCCACTGATCCACATAGAAATCCGGATCCATCGGCCCCAAAATCACGCCAATTTCACTCCTGCTGCCAAGCAGGGGACAGGGGATCCTATCTCTGCTGAGATCTGGGGGAAATTACGACTCCTGGCGTGAGATTGAGGACCCGGCCTGCCACGGGCAACTAGGCCGAAGCCTCGGCCTTTCCTGACGGCCGCGCGGCGAACCGGGACCTCCTGCCGCGATCGGCCTAAGCATCGGGCCGTGCTGACTGCCTCGGATCACAGGTGAGGACGGGAGAGGGAATCCCGGACTGTGTCCAGGCCGAATCCTGGGCCTGAAATCCTTTTACTCCCCCCCGCGATTCGCTAGGCCACGACCGTGGCCTTTCCTGGAGCCCCGGGGCTGCCGGATAGAAGGGGGTAGTGCTGTGTCTTGCTGGCCTAGTGGAGGGGGCCCTGTGACCGCTCAGAGACACTGCCAAACTGCAGGAGCAGACTCTGGAGCGCCCATATCCCCCCCTTACCCTGGTAGTGAAGTGCGGTGGATGAGCTGGCTATCCCTATGGGCCTGTGCGGACCTGAAGTCAGTGGCTCCTGTGCCATCTGCATGCAGATGAGGAGGGAAGAATATTAAGGGGACACAGACCTTATCCTACCTGCTGCTTGAATACCCCTGACTTCGCAGACAGGCTCCCTAATACCAATTGCTGAATACTGCCCGGACCTGGGCCCCCGCCACCTGAATGAGGCGCCGGAATTCCAGCGCAAGATACAGTAAAGGGGGTAAGAAGTTGACCTTCCTGCCCCAGCCGGACTCCCCCCAGACACCCACCGGTCCCCCTCCGGAGGTCCCTAAAGTACGCGACACCCACAGAGCCCCACAGACAGACATTATGGAGTTGGATGACTCTCGCCCCCCCTTGTTGGCGGACGTCATGGCAGCCATTGCTACTTGCCAATCAACACTAACAACAAAGATCGAAGCAGTTCAGTTGGACATGGGTCTAATCCGTCAAGATATAGACAAAATCAGATCACGAGTCACTGAGACGGAGCAAAGACTGAGTACCACCGAAGACACCATTGCGGAACATGAGAGGTCACTCCGTACTCTCCAAACTAAAGTAAAGGCCCTCGAATACAGAGCCGAGGACGCAGAGAACAGGAACCGGCGAAATAACCTTTGTATTGTTGGTCTACCGCAAGGGGTGGAGGGGAGTAACCCTACCTCCTTTATAGAGGGTTTGCTTCGTGACCTTCTACCTGAGGCCCGCTGGTCACCTTACTACACGGTGGAGAGGGCGCACCGCATCCCGCCTAAGCCAGGGCCTCCTGGACCCCCCCTCGCACCTTCATCCTACGTCTACTTAATTTTAGAGACAGAGACGAAGTTCTCCGTGCCTCTAGAAACGTTGGGGACCTCAGATTCCAGAACACGAAGTTGATGGTCTTCCCCGACTATATGGTAGAGACTCAGAAGCTTAGAAAATCTTTTGACCAAGTTAAGGCGGCTCTACGTTCACGCAACATTCGTTACAGTGTACTTTTCCCTGCTCGCCTGAGAGTCCAGGATGTCGAGACAACTCGCTTTTTTACCTCTCCAAGGGAGGCCTCCACCTGGCTGGACTCGCTACCACGGATCCGCTGACAGTTTACCTGGCATGCAAGGGGAAATCCTTCATTGTTTGTTCACCATAGCCTTGGCTCAAGTCTGAGGTAATATATGTATTCCCACATGGATGACTTTCTTCGTTGCATAAGTTTTGCTCAGTTCAATCCATGGTGTGGACAGTCTTAGGAGGAGAAGTTTATTACCCCTTCCAGGGAAATTCTAAGATAATGCCCCTGCCAAACAATTTGGTCAGGAGACTGTTGAAACATGAAGTTCCTTTACAACTGCTTGTTCTCTTGAGGGGTGCTGGGAACATTTTTTGTTCGATATCTTCACCCAACGATGGACAGACTTTACTGTGGGGTCGCACTATCGGATATTTCCTCGTCATCTGACTTTCTAAATCTCCACAGCCTGTTGTATTACAAACGGAGCTCTCAACTGTATAAGCTGCTTGAAATGTTGTTCCCCCCCGTGTGAAGTTTCGGGGGGGTAAGTTCGCCTCTTCCACGGACCCTCCGTTGCAGCCGGCGAGCTGAATAAGTTCGGGATTGAAACCCACCTCAGTTTTGGGGGGTTGGGTGGGGAGGGGGGGTGGGGTAAGTTCCCCTATTGGGGTCATTTTTATTTTCATCTGCTTCGATTATTTGGATCCTTTATATGGTTTTGGTTTTGTTTTGTTTGTTTGTTATTCATTCCAAAATAATTGACTTATCAGCATTGCACTGTCTACAAATGTGTCCGGTTCGGGTCCCGGGGTCAGGTCCGAGAGCCGTGATTTCCATTGATCCTAATACTCTTAACACTATCAATGGCCATGTCCTCACTTAACATCATCTCCTGGAGCACCGGGGGACTGAATTCCCCGGTTAAACGCTCCCTGGTGTTCCAATTCCTTAAGTCTTATAATCCACACATATGTGTGCTCCAGGAAATGCACCTAACAGGTCGCAATGTCTTGGCCCTTAAAAAACCATGGGTGGGACACCATTACCATTCCACGCACTCCACATTTTCTAGGGGTGTAACTATACTGGTGTTGAAGTCACTTCCCTTTCGGCTCTTGGATTTGGCCCTGGACCCTGACGGACGGTATGTTATCATTCACGCAAAAATTTATTCTTTAACATGGACTATTGTGGGCTTATATTTGCCCCCCCGGCCTCCTTGCTGGTGCTCAATCAGATCACCGGTAAGCTGGCCGACTTTGCCTCTGACAACAATGTCATATTGGGGGATTTTAATCTGGTCCTTGACCCGGATTTAGACAGGCTAACTCCTGAGGGAGGTCACTGCTCTGGGTTGGCTGAGTGGGCGGATACCTATGGCCTGACTGATGTCTGGAGGTGGCGTCACCCCCAATCTAGGGCATACACATGCCACTCGGCCTCCCACAGAACGTTTTCCCGCATAGACTTGGTCTTCGCAGGGACTCAGGTTCTCCCACGGGTTACAGACATAAAAATTTTGCCTAGGGGAATTTCCGACCATGCACCCTTGTTGTTGTCTTTGGATCTCTCCCTAGGCTCAGTAGAAAGGGTGTGGAGGCTCTCCAGATTTTGGATTTCAGACAACGCAGTAGACTCCCAATTTAGGATGGAATTGCTCGATTTTTGGGCCACAAATGTGGGCTCTGCTGACTCTGCGGTGGTGTGGGATGCCTTCAAAGCCACGACCAGGGGGCACTACCAGGCCATCATTGCCAGGGTCCGACGTGAACGTAGAGCAGACTTAGTGAAGGCAGAGCGGGAGGCGTGTAGTGCGGAGGCTCTTTATGTTCGCACCCGGGACCCTGCGCACTACTCGCATCTACAACTGTTGACGAAGGAGGTGGTCCGTCTCCGTACTTCTCTCACGCAGAAGAAAATGTTGGCTCAATCCCAACGGATTTTTGAACAGGGAGAGCGGTCAGGCCGTCTGTTGGCCTGGCTCTCTAGGGAACAGGCGGGTGGGATGAGCATTTCACATATTAGAGATTCCTCGGGACAACTGATTAACACACCGGAAGGGATCAACTGTTGCTTCACGGAGTTTTATGAATCTCTCTATGGTTCCAGGGTAGACTATGAAGGGGAGGATCTGGGGGCGTATTTAGACGACATAGATATCCCAACCCTTACAGTAACCTATCGCGACAAGCTTGACGCCCCAATTACGTCCTTGGAGATACTAAGGGCACTTAAATCAATGCAGGCAGGGAAAACTCTGGGACCTGATGGCATCCCTGTAGAGTTTTATAAACAATACGCCACAGAATTAGTTGACAAATTACAGGTCCTCTTCTCTGAGTCATCGCGTCTTGGGAAACTTCCAGACACGATGAGTGAAGCAATCATTGTAGTGATCCCCAAGCCAGGGAAGGACCCCACGTTGTGCTCCTCGTACCGCCCTATATCTCTTTTGAACGTGGATGCAAAAGTACTGGCGAAAGTATTGGCCAATAGGCTTAACTTGGTAATTACTGCTTTAATCCACAGAGATCAAACTGGCTTCATGCCCGGCAGAGGAACTGACATTAATATCAGATGCCTCCATACTCACATAGACAGGGCGGACAGGGTGACCAATGGGATGGTGGCCTCACTCGACGCGGAGAAGGCTTTTGACTCCGTCGAGTGGGACTACTTATGGGAGGTTCTCTCGCGATTCGGGTTTGGTCCGGGTTTCACGAAATGGCTCCGCATGCTATACCACGGCCCCTCAGCTAGAGTACGTACCAATGGATGCCTCTCAGGAAAGTTCCAATTGTCTCGAGGCACGCGACAGGGGTGTCCCCTTTCCCCGGGTCTATTTGCTCTGGCAATGGAGCCCCTGGCTATATTGTTGAGGGCCGACGCAGGGGTAAGGGGTCTTCAGGTAGGACCCATTGAGGAGAAGTTATCACTTTACGTGGACGATGCTCTGCTTTATTTAGCGGATGCATTGTCCTCTTTGCAGACTGCATTAATCTGATTGATCGATTCGGCGGGTATTCGTGGATTCGCATCAATTGGGACAAGTCAATCCTATTTCCGCTCCATCCCTCAACCCCAAGGGTACCACACCCACAGCTTAAATGGGTAGATGATTTCAAATATCTGGGGATAAAAATTAGCGGTAAAGTTCAAGATTACATTGACAACAATTTGCGTCCACTCATGATACAGCTTACGGCTAAATGCTCTGCTTGGCGTTCCCTTCCATTGACTCCTGTTGGCAGAGTCAACTTGCTAAAAATGATTTATCTTCCCAAATATCTATATTTCTTTCGCAATACACCCATACCCATCCCTAGGACCTTTTTCCGGAGGCTGGAGAGCCTGTTAATACACTTTGTCTGGGCTGGGAGGCCACCTAGGGTGGCCAAGCAGATCTTATATCTCCCTCTCTCTGGAGGGGGATTGGTGCTACCGAATTTCCAAATTTACTACTGGGCTGCAGTTCTGGTCACGATTCGGTGGTGGTTCTCCCAGCCCACTCAAAATCCCACGGTCACTCTGGAGGCAGCCATTCTTGGTTCCTTTGCTGCCTTGAGTAATCTCCCGTTTCGGGGTCTCAGGGCCAGTTTGTCCATGACGACCCCGATGCGTACCACTGTAAAGGTTTGGCAGGAGGCTAGGAAAATATATGGGAAACCAAATTGCATTTCACCTCACATGCCCCTGTGGGGCAATCCTATGCTACCCCATTTTTATACTTTACCAGACCCCTCTCTCTGGGCAAAAAAGGGAATTCTTACACTAAAGCATATAGTCAAAGATGGCAGGCTTATGACTTTTCAAGCCCTTAGACCAGGGGTCCTCAAACTTTTTAGACAGGGGGCCAGTTCACGGTCCCTCAGACTGTTGGGGGGCCGCACTATAGTTTAAAAAAAATATGAACTAATTCCTAAATTCCTATGCACACATCTTTTTTGTAGTACAAAAGAATAAAAGAATGAATAATAATAATAATATATATAGGGGATGGACAGGGGGACAGAGGGGTGGACAGGGGGACAGAGGGACAGTGGGGTGGACAGGGGGACAGTGGGGTGGACAGGGGGACAGAGGGATGGACAGGGGGACAGAGGGATGGACAGGGGGACAGAGGGATGGACAGGGGGACAGAGGGGGGGACAGTGGGGTGGACAGGGGGGCAGTGGGGTGGACAGGGGGACAGTGGGATGGACAGGGGGACAGTGGGATGGACAGGGGGACAGAGGGATGGACAGGGGGACAGTGGGGTGGACAGGGGGACAGTGGGGTGGACAGGGGGACAGAGAGGTGGACAGGGGGACAGAGAGGTGGACAGGGGGACAGAGAGGTGGACAGGGGGACAGAGAGGTGGACAGGGGGACAGTGGGGTGGACAGGGGGACAGAGAGGTGGACAGGGGGACAGCGGGGTGGACAGGGGGACAGAGAGGTGGACAGGGGGACAGCGGGGTGGACAGGGGGACAGAGAGGTGGACAGGGGGACAGTGGGGTGGACAGGGGGACAGAGAGGTGGACAGGGGGACAGCGGGGTGGACAGGGGGACAGAGGGGTGGACAGGGGGACAGAGGGGTGGACAGGGGGACAGAGAGGTGGACAGGGGGACAGCGGGGTGGACAGGGGGACAGAGGGGTGGACAGGGGGACAGTGGGGTGGACAGGGGGACAGAGGGGTGGACAGGGGGACAGTGGGGTGGACAGGGGGACAGTGGGGTGGACAGGGGGACAGTGGGGTCCTCACCTGTTCGTAGGCTGTTGCTTGAAGCCTCCGCTCTCTGTCACTCTTCGCGCCTCCTGTCTCCGTGCGGCGTGCGGGACTGTGCTGGGAACTACACTTCCCAGCATGCAGCGCAGCACACGGAGCCCTCCATTACTGGTGTGGGGGAGGCGGCTTGAGCGGAGCGGATATGCTCCCTGCTGAAGCCGAGCCGACCTGGCCCCGGCCCAAGCCTGGATTGTCAGGAATCCAGCTCTGGGCCGGGTAAATGTTCTCGGCGGGCCGCATGTGGCCCGCGGGCCGTAGTTTGAGGACCCCTGCCTTAGACAATCCTTTGCTATTCCTGCCTCCTTCCAGTTTAGATACTGGCAGCTGAAGCACGCCTTTGAGGCTCAGTTCCCCGCCCCCCTCATTCTGGAACCGGACTCTATTGAAAGGCTCTTGACTTCCAGCGTGATGGGGAAGCCCCTCTCCACACTATACCTATACCTGACAGTGGAGTATGATGCCAAACTAACTAAAACCTGGGAAAAATGGAGGGCTGATATCCCCTCGTTGGATGAGGAGGAGTGGAAGGAGTGTTTAATATCCTACATTCCTTCCATGATCGCTAAAAAAGATAGGTTCATACAATTCAAGTTCCCACACAGGGCGTATTTTACTCCACAGAGGTTGGCGCGCATTTACCCTCAGAGAGACCCCAATTGTCAGAGATGCAGACAGGAAGTGGGCACTTTCTGGCATATGGTCTGGTCGTGTCCCAGTCTCCGACTCTTTTGGTCAGCGGTGGCATCCACACTGAGCGGTGTCATAGGGTCAGACGTGCAGGCGGATCCCCAGATACTACTGCTCAGTCATTTGGAGGATGTTGTGGGTGATAGGTATAGCAAATTGTGTCTAACCTTTGCATTGTACTATGCTAGGCGGGAAATTCTACTGCGGTGGAAAACGGTGGAGCCTCCTACCCTGGCCTCGTGGATAAGGTCTGTGAATAAGGTACTCCCTCTGTATAAGTTAATGTATGAAAGTGGACAGTGCCCGGGGAAATTTGATAAAATCTGGTCATCCTGGGTCGACGCCTCCGGAGACCCTGATCCCCCTACCCCATGAGCAGGACGGAGAAAGTAATGGAAGCTATCCTATACCTCATGTCTCTTTCCTTTATGCCTGTCCTCTTTCATCCCACTCCTTCTTGTCCCTCCCCCCCCCCTCTCTTCCTTTCTTCCTCTCCCCCTCCCTCCTTCCCCCCCTCTCTTCCTTTCTTCCTCTCCCCCTCCCTCCTTCTCCTTCCCCTCCCCCCCTTTGCTCCCCCCCCCCCCCCCCCCCCCGCTGTCCCTTCCAGGTTTAGTTGAATATTGGGCCACTCATTTTATACCATCAAAAATGTATGAAGATTTGAGCTTTGAGAGGTCTGGTTGAGTGAAACCTCTGATGTTTGCACACCTGGAATTTCTGATAAATAATGGCTATTGTTTAAGAGTCAAATAATTTTTTTAATTTTTTTTCTTTATTTTATTTTTTTTTATTCTCACTACAATGTCTGTATTAAACTCTTGTATTGTACTGCTGATTTGTTCAATACAATTTTCTGTTAAAAAAAAAAAAGAATAACCTTCTAGATCCCCTTCGAACTGGGATTTTGCCCTCAACACTCCACAGAAACTGCTCTTTTAAAACTCACAAATGACCTACTAACTGCAGAAACCAACGGACACTATTCTGTACTCCTACTTCTGGACCTTTCAGCTGCCTTTGACACAGTTGACCACTCCCTCCTCCTCAAAATACTTTACTCCCTCGGTCCTTGTGACTGTGCTCTTCAGTGGCTCTCATCCTACCTATCCCAACGCACCTTCAGTGTCACTTACAATTCTACTTCCTCCACTCCTCTTCCCTTCTCTGTCGGGGTCCCCCAAGGTTCTGTTCTTGGACCTCTTATTTTCAATCTACACCTCTTCCCTGGGTCAGCTGGTAGCCTCTCACGGCTTTCAATATCATTTCTGTGCTGATGACACACAAATCTATCTCTCCACCCCTCAACTCACTCCATCAGTCTCCTCACGCATCACTAACTTACTAACAGACATATCTGTATGGATGTCACACCACTTCCTCAAACTCAACTTGTCCAAAACCGAGCTTATAATATTTCCTCCCTCACGTGCCTCTTCCCCTGACTTCTCTGTGAAGAGCAATGGCACAACCATCCACCCGTCCCCACATGTCAGCATGCTAGGTGTTATCCTGGATTCTGAACTCTGCTATCAGCCCCACATCCATCACTTTCCAAAGCTTGCTGCCTCTTCTCGTCCCGCATCTTCCTCCAGGCATCTTCTCTGCTCCGTCCGCACGATCCGCCTCAGTGGGAGTCTTCCACCGCGTGACGCTTTGGTTCTTCTGACATTTCTTATATAATGGAGGGCGGGCCACCCGGTGATCCCACCCTCCTCTGACGCACGGGGACTTCCATGTGACTTTCTCCGTGTTGTCAGAGGGGGGCGGGGTCACCCGTTTACGGAAGTTACAGGACGAGAAGAGCGGAGGAAGAAGAAGATGGAGAAGAGGAAGATGAAGAAGAAGATGGAGGAAGAAGAACACCAAAGGAAGACCAGAAGAAAGAAGATGAAAGAAGAAGAAATTAATAAAGGACTTGTCAAAAACCGTCTCTTGTGCATCATCTTTAGAAGAGGCTTCCTTTTGGGACGACAGCCATGCAGAACAATTTGATGCAGTGTGCAGCGTATGGTCTGAGCACTGACAGGCTGACCCCCCCACCCCTTCAACCTCTGCAGCAATGCTGGCAGCACTCATACATCTATTTCCCAAAGACAGCTTCTGGATATGACGCTGAGCACGTGACCTCAACTTCTTTGGTGGACCATGGCGAGGCCTGTTCTGAGTGTAACCTGTCCTGTTATACCGCTGTATGGTCTTGGCCACCGTGCTGCAGCTCAGTATCAGGGTCTTGGAAATCTTCCTATAGCCTAGGCCATCTTTATGTAGAGCAACAATTCTTTTTTTCAGATCCTCAGAGAGTTCTTTGCCATGAGGTGCCATGCTAAACTTCCAGTGACCAGTATGAGAGAGTGAGAGCGATAACACCAAATTTAACACACCTGCCGCCCATTCACACCTGAGACCTTGTAACACTAATGAGTCACATGACACCGGGGAGGGAAAATGGCTAATTGTGCCCAATTTGGACATTTTCACTTAGGGGTGTACTCACTTTTGTTGCCAGCGGTTTAGACATTAATGGCTGTATGTTGAGTTATTTTGAGGGGACAGCAAATTTACACTGTTATACAATCTGTACACTCACAACTTTACATTGTAGCAAAGTGTCATTTCTTCAGTGTTGTCACATGAAAAGATAGAGGAAAATATTTACAAAAATGTGGGGGTGTACTGACTTTTGTGAGATACTGTATATGAGCAGAGTAGTGGACGGTGTCAGTAGAGCAGAGTTTGGTGTCAGTGGGGCAGTGGACGATGTCAGTAGTTTTTTTTTTTTTAATAATTTTTTACAATACTATTTATTATCTTTTTTAGCAGCCCTGTTGGGGCTTTGGTGAAAAACCAAGAGTCTAAACAGACCCCTGATGTCTCACTTTTGAGACAGAGAAAGGGACTGAGGAGAGAAATTTCCCAGTCCCTTTCTCTGAAGCCTCAGCTACACTGGATAGTGAACAAATGTTGTGTTGTGCTGAGTAGCTTCCTGTTCAGAAACTGAAGCATAGTAAACACGGTTTTCTATGCTTCGATTATTAATGAACACAGGAGTGATTAGTACAGATCACTCACTATATTTACTCAGAAAAGGAAGGGGCCAATAATTTAAATATTTACAGACCCCTTTAGCCTCTTTTCTTCCTGAAACATCCCCCACAGCAACTGGCAGGAGAGAAGGGAAGCTGGCAGCACTGCAGGGGGAGACAGCGGGCACCAAGAAGCAGGGGGAATCGGCACTGCAGGGGGTGATTAGGGTGTGCCCAGGCACACCTGGCACACCCTGTGCGCACGCCTATGCTGATCTCCATGTATACACCACTGGGATCACACATTATATCTCTGTATATAGATCACATCTATTCTATATACTGATCTCCATGTATACACCGCTAGGATCAGATATTATATCTCTGTATACAGGTCACATCTATTCCTATATACTGATCTCCATGTATACACCGCTGGGATCAGATATTATATCTCTGTATACAGATCACATCTATTCCTATATACTGATCTCCATGTATACACCGCTGGGATCACATATTATATCTCTGTATACAGATCACATGTATTCCTATATACTGATCTAGAAGATCAGAGCTGACATTACCTGTCACACATCGTCCGATCATCTCCTCTCCTCTCCTCTGGTACAAGTCAGGCAGAGAAGTTACAATGTATATAAGATCCAGAAGAGGCAACTAACTAAATCTACACTCTGACTGCAGATATCTGCCAAGTCCTCCTGTCCTGAGCTCTGCTCTGGTTCTCAGTTGGAGATCTGTGCACATGGCTACTTATTATTCATCATCTCCAGCCAATCAGGTGCTGGAAACGGATCAGTAGGCGGAGCTCCGCTTCACAATGCAGAATAATCTGTCAGCTATCTTATCACACTTCCTTATAGAGCTTCACACATAACTTTTGTTTGCATAGAAAGTTGCTGATATGTTTTGTATGTAGAGACTGAAGAAAGGTTGTTAGGTGACTGGGAGGATCAGGTGGGAAATTGAGAGCAGAATTCATTGTTTGTAAAAGGAGATTATTATGTACAGATGTGTGTTTAACTCCTTCAATACCAGGCACTTTTACCCCCTCCCTGCCCAGGCCAATTTTCAGCTTTCAGCGGTGTCACTCTTTGAATGACAATTGCACGGTCATACTACACTGTACCCATATGACATTTTTATAATTTGTTTCACACAACTAGAGCTTTCTTTTGGTGGTATTTAATCACGGCTGGGTTTTTATTTTTTGCTAAAAAAACAAAAAAAGGCCAAACATTTTGGAAAAACAAAACATTTTCCTAATTTGTGTTATGAAATTTTGTCAAGAAGTAATTTTTCTGCAGCACTGATGAGGAGGCACCAATATGCAGCACCGATGGGCACCAATATGCAGCACTGATGAGGTGGCACTGAAAGGCAGCACTGACTGGCATCACTGCTGGGCACTTATGAGGAGGCATTAATATGCAACACTGATGGTCACTAATAGGCAGCACTGATTGACATCGCTGCCAGGCACTGATTGGCAGCACTGATGAGCAGGCAATGAAAGGCAGCACTGATGATAAGTTCTCTATGTATCTGTGCAGATCTCCCCTGTGAGGAAATGCCGCTGATCATCTCTCTTCTCCTCAGAAACTGTTATAGGGCGTACACACGGTCGGACTTTGTTCGGACATTCCGACAACAAAATCCTAGGACTTTTTCCGACAGATGTTGGCTCAAACTTGTTTTGTCTACACACGGTCGCACAAAGTTGTTGGAAAATCCGATCGTTCTAAACGCGGTGATGTAAAACACGTACGTCGGGACTATAAACGGGGCAGTGGCCAATAGCTTTCATCTCTTTATTTATTCTGAGCATGCGTGGCACTTTGTCCGTCGGATTTGTGTACACACGATCGGAATTTCCGACAACGGATTTTGTTGTCGGAAAATTTTATCTCCTGCTCTCCAACTTTGTGTGTCGGAAAATCCGATGGAAAATGTCCGATGGAGCCCACACATGGTCGGAATTTCCGACAACACGCTCCGATCGGACATTTTCCATCAGAAAATCCGACCGTGTGTACGGGGCATTAGTGTGAGGAGAGGAATGACAATAACCGTAATTTCCTTGTTTTACATGTGATCAGTTTTGATTGGATACAGCCAAACAGATGGGTAAAGAGCTGCGTCATCTGCTTTTTACAGAGATCGGTGATGCGCCGTGTCCCAGGGACAGAGTACACCACAGTTTGCTGTGATGTGCGCCCCCCACAGGCACACAAGTGTGGTGAGAGTGGGATGACTTCCTATGATGTCATCCCAGAATGAGAGAGACCCCCCGCCCATCAACTGACAATACAGCGGGCGGGAGGTGGTTAAACTAGTACTAATGAATTCACCCTGTGCATGCCAGTGGCCTCTGCAGTGAATTTGGGCTCGTTCACACACGCAGTAAAACTTGAACTTTTTCTATGTATTAAGATGAAAAACCTTTTGTGCTGCAGAATCCCCCCAGTCCCCCCTTATACTTTCCTCAGCCCGATGTGATCCAGCAATGTGTATGAGAGCAGCAGTTCTCCCCGCTGTCTCCCTCCTCCCTGGGCAGATGGATGGCAGCAGGAGCTATTGGCTCCCATCACTGTCAAATGATGTGTCGAGCGAGTGGGGGGGCGAGCCACCTGCTCTGTGTCAATAGACTCAGGTAGGGTGGCTCAGGAGTGAACACACACGGGTGCCCCCATGGAAAGCGGCTTTCCATAGGGACACTTGCCGTAAAGGAGGAGCCTGGAGCACCAACAGGGACCCAAGAAGAGGAGGATCGGGGGGGCTCTGCATAAAACTATTGCACAGAGCAGGTAAGTATAACATGTTTTTTATTTGAATTAAAAAAACAAAGCTTTAGTGACACTGTAAAGAGAATGAAAAGGTGAACCAACGGCCTCGCTCCTGACTGCACCTACCTCCATGGTAATGGAACAGTTTTTTTTTGTTAATTTTTATGGGAAATAGACATATGAGTGCTGAGGGTTAAGGCAGTGCTGGAAAATAATGGTGACCACACAAAATATTGACACTTTGGGTC
The DNA here is from genome assembly GCF_042186555.1 of Aquarana catesbeiana. Lineage (NCBI taxonomy): Eukaryota > Metazoa > Chordata > Amphibia > Anura > Ranidae > Aquarana > Aquarana catesbeiana. The sequence continues at coordinate 793,578,611 of NC_133325.1, forward strand.
CAATTTGGACATTTTCACTTAGGGGTGTACTCACTTTTGTTGCCAGCGGTTTAGACATTAATGGCTGTGTGTTGAGTTATTTTGAGGGGACAGCAAATTTACACTGTTATACAAGCTGTACACTCACTACTTTACATTGTAGCAAAGTGTCATTTCTTCAGTGTTGTCACATGAAAAGATAGAAGAAAAGATTTACAGAAATGTGAGGGGTGTACTTACTTTTGTGAAATACTGTACATGTCTGTGACACTCTTATGCCACATACACACGAGTGGGTGTTCCGTCGGAAAAATCTTGGAAGGTTTTTCCGACAGAATTCAGCTCAAGTTTGCCTTGCATACACACGGTCACACAAGTTCTCTGAACTTTCGACCATCAAGAACGCGGTGACGTACAACACTACGACGAGCCGAGAAAATTAAGTTCAATGCTTCCGAGCATGCGTCAAATTGTTTCCGAGCATGCGTAGGAATTTTGCGCGTCCGAATGTGTACAGACGATCGGAATTTCTGATTGTAACTTTTTCCGACCGAAAAATTGAGAACCTGCTCTCAATCTTTTGCTGGCTGGAATTCGGCCAGCAAAAGTCCGATGTAGCATGCACACAGTCGCATTTTCTGACCAAAAGCTCTAATCAGTCTTTTGCTGGGCAAATTTCCGATCGTGTGTACGGGGCATTACTTGTGGGACAGCATTCTAAGCATGTTTTTTGGAAACAAGAATGCTACATGCACCGCATTAGGACTTCTCTTTGGGGCACCCTTAGATGTCCCAGGTCTTTTACAATCCTATAGTATATAGTGGGGGCGGAAAGTATTCAGACCCCCTTAAATTTTTCACTCTTTGTTATATTGCAGCCATTTGCTAAAATCATTTAAGTTCATTTTTTTTCCTCATTAATGTACACACAGCACCCCATATTGACAGAAAAACAGAATTGTTAACATATTTGCAGATTTATTAAAAAAGAAAAACTGAAATATCACATGGTCCTAAGTATTCAGACCCTTTGCTGTGACACTCATATATATAACTCAGGTGCTGTCCATTTGTTCTGATCATCCTTGAGATGGTTCTACACCTTCATTTGAGTCCAACTGTGTTTGATTACACTGATTGGATTTGATTAGGAAAGCCACACACCTGTCTATATAAGACCTTAAAGCTCACAGTGCATGTCAGAGCAAATGAGAATCATGAGGTCAAAGCAACTGTGAGTGGACAAGAAAAAGAGCTGCCAAATCCCGTCCTCCCACCACTGCACTCTCTATGGTGAAAAGTAACCTAATGCTAGCTGCCACTTAAAAAAATTATATAAAAAATCTGAATCACACCTAAGGACAGGACACAAGGAGATGAAAAGTGGCGCTACCCCCCTAATGTGAGCTTGAGGTGAGTAATCACACCCCCTCTAATACAGTGAAAAAAATATTAAAACAAAGAATACAAACAGAACATAAAGTCAAAGTGCTGCAAAAAACTTGAAAGGTCAATGATAATGACCACATAAATGAGCATCAATTGCTAGTGCAATACACATATATATGAACTAATGATAGTGATAGTATATCAAATATACTCAAGCATGACATAAATAGGAGTACTGTATAAATAACTCCTAGTGACACCCCATGAAAAGTGAATCAATCCAGTATCGTAATACCAGAAACACAAAAACCCTTAAAAAAAAAAAAATGAATATAATAAATTGACTGAATATTGGAAAAGTGATTCAAAAAAATGAGAAAAATTGAAAAATATTAAAAAACCAAAACAAGTCCACATAAATGTGAGATAATGAAGAAAAAAGTTCCAAAAGTGCAGGTGTCTCCAATCTACAGATGCTGTTGAACCGTGTTCACCACAGCTCAGTGACGTGATTCCACTCCCTTGTGAATTGCAAACTCACCAGATGATAAGGCCTTACACTCTCGTGCTTGGCCGGCAAAAAGCCTCAACCTATTATCATGGGGGTTATCATGCGACCAATGGTATCCACTGCTAAGTGCACCTAACACTTTGCTTGAGATAGTGATTCCACATATAAAATAGGAAAAAAATGCTCCAATGGCGTGATATCGTTTTAAAACATTTAATTCAAACTAAAATCAACACATATGCACTCACATGGTGAATAAAATCAACTAGGCACTTCACTTCACAGCAAATGGAACTGTATCACAGCAGAACACAGCAGAGCATGCAGTAACACTAGCACAGGACGGCCACAGCGGACCCAGGGAGTGTGAATGCCGGCAAATGTCTCATCCATTCGCAGCCCACGTTCCTCAGCTGATCCCTGCTCCGTCACACCTTCCTCTAACAGAGGTCTACAATTGCCGTGTAGCCACGCCCCAACATGTTTCATCACAGGGACTTATTCATGGGGTTTGAAGGAACTGCCTGAAGAGCTCAGAGACAGAATTATGGCAAGGCACAGATCTGGCCAAGGTTACAAAAAATTTCTGCTGCACTTAAGGTTCCTAAGAGCACAGTGGCCTCCATAATCCTTAAATGGAAGACGTTTGGAACGACCAGAACCCTTCCTAGAGCTGGCCGTCCGGCCAAACTGAGCTATTGGGGGAGAAGAGCCTTGGTGAGAGAGGTAAAGAAGAACCCAAAGATCACTGTGGCTGAGCTCCAGAGATGCAGTCGGGAGATGGGAGAAAGTTGTAGAAATTCAACCATCACTGCAGCCCTCCACCAGTCGGGGCTTTATGGCAGAGTGGCCCAACAGAAGCCTCTCCTCAGTGCAAGACACATGAAAGCCTGCATGGAGTTTGCTAAAAAAAAAACCCCGAAGGACTCCAAGATGGTGAGAAATAAGATTCTCTGGTCTGATGAGACCAAGATAGAACTTTTTGGCCTTAATTCTAAGCGGTATGTGTGGAGAAAACCGGGCACTGCTCATCACCTGTCCAATACAGTCCCAACAGTGAAGCATGGTGGTGGCAGCATCATGCTGTGGGGGTGTTTTTCAGCTGCAGGGACAGGATGACTGGTTGCAATCGAGGGAAAGATTAATGCAGCCAAGTACAGGGATATCCTGGACGAAAACCTTCTCCAGAGTGCTCAGGACCTCAGACTGGGCCAAAGGTTTACCTTCCAACAAGACAATGACCCTAAGCACACAGCTAAAATAACGAAGGAGTGGCTTCACAACTCTGTGACTGTTCTTGAATGGCCCAGCCAGAGCCCTGACTTAAACCCAATTGAGCATCTCTGGAGAGACCTAAAAATGTCTGTCCACCAACGTTTACCATCCAACCTGACAGAACTGGAGAGGATCTGCAAGGAGGAATGGCAGAGGATCCCCAAATCCAGGTGTGAAAAATTTGTTGCATCTTCCCCAAAAAGACTCATGGCTGTATTATATCAAAAGGGGGCTTCTACTAAATACTGAGCAAAGGGTCTGAATACTTAGGACCATGTGATATTTCATGAGGAAAAAAAATGAACTTAAATGATTTTAGCAAATGGCTGCAATAAAACAAAGAGTGAAAAATTTAAGGGGGTCTGAATACTTTCCGTCCCCACTGTATTCCACAAAAAATTCCCATGCGCCACTAAAGTGTTTGAGTTTGGCTTGAAGAAAAGGTGGCAATCCTCCGCCTGGGCAGATAAATAATGAGTGCTGGACCTGGGCAGGTAGTCTTAATGGAAGCTTGGTATTCGGCTTTTGTACTGTTGTGTTAGGGCTTGTGTGGTTGCACTGCACCCTTCCACCTCACCTCAGGGTGCACCACGCACACCAATGCTGGCCTCTTACAGAAGCCTTTAGCTTTTGTAGCATTGTGGCTGTTCCCTTTCACCTCAGGGCACATGTGCAAATCAAATGCCAGGCTTCCCCAGCGTTACGCTTTTTCAAGTTTGGGCGCACACCAGCACAAGCTCTTGGAAATGCAGTAGGGTGTCCAGTAAGAGTAGAGCTGGGATCTGATGTTACTTATGTCATATTGTCAAATCCCTGCCACTCCTAAATCTGCTCCACTACCGCCAGCACCAGAGTCCATGATGTTCTTAATCTGGCCTTCTCCACAGGGCTGCTGTTAGAAATCAAAGGGTCCTGTACAGCCTACCTGACTGAGCCCCTCCCCCCTCCCTGCACTGCCTCTGAAAATATCAAATTATATATTTGCTAAAATGTACATCTGGGGAGGGGCATAGATACCGATTCCCCTGCAATGCAGCCAGATGGAAAAAGAGGAGGAAGCAGGGGAAGCAATAAGAGTCAACAGCAGGCAGTACAGGTGACCCTCCTGCTCAGCTGGTGCCCCAGCACCCCTTTTGAACTAATAGGGACTTGTCCTGGTACAGGGAGGCCAGGTGTACTGACTTATCATCTGCCCAGCTTGGCCACACCATTTTCACTCTAGACATGCCTAAACTAAAGGACAGTGGCGCCAGATGCTCAAAATTTTTTGGGGGCGCAAACAAACTGAAAAATTCTGAAAAAAAAACATCAAGTGCATCCACTGTGCCCATCATATGCTGCCACTGTGCCCATCATATGCAGCCTCTGTGCCCATCATATGCAACCTCTGTGCCCATCATATGCAGCCTCTGTGCCCATCATATGCAGGCATCATGCCCATAAAATGCAGCCACCGTGCCCATCATATGGAGCCACTGTGATCCCCCTGCTCGCTCTGACCAGCACTTATCCCATCCTGGTGGTGGGTCGGGCAGCGGGTGATGGGGGCGAGCTGTGGGATGGGCAGCGGGTCAGGTGACGGCTCCTGCATCCTCCATGGTTCCCACTTGTCTCTTCTTCAGTTTCCGCTAGGCATCGAATAGAGAAGCAAAATGATACCCCAGCTCCACTGCCAATTTGATGATCTATGAACTGTGATCCGGGGTGACAACATACTTCCCAGGCCCTTCTACTGGAAAATTGACAACCGCCCTGGATAACAGAGTACAGATCCTTGTCAGCATACAAAATGGGGAGATGAGCTTTAAGAATCGCAACTATTTTGTTGTATTCTAAAGAAAAAGTAGTGACAAACTTAACTTTATTTCTACTGTAATCCCTACACGGTTTGTGTTTATTTGTGCCACTATTCTGAATCATCTCTACCCGATCTCTATGAAATGCTACATTTTGACTTCTAGCTATTGATCGTGTACTATAGCCCCTTTCTTTGAGTCGCTTTTAAATCGCTGTGCCTTCTTGCAAGAAATCCTTGTCTGTAGAGCAGTTTCTCCTGTCTCTGATGAATTCACCAGTAGGCAAAGACTTGATGGTGTGATTGGGGTGACAGCTATTGGCCAGTAAAAGGGAATTTCCTGCACAGGACTTTCTAAAAGTTCTGGAAGTCACTGTGTTGCTATCTGGATGCCCCATCAAGGTCAAAACCAAATAGTCTATTTGGGTCAGGTGGTGCACACAGGTGAACTCCATGTTTAGGGAGTTGGTATTAATATATTTCATAAAGTCACCTATGTCACCACTCGATCCATGCCATACCACAATCAGATCATCAATGAAATGACCATACCAGGCGATGTTGATTTTGAACGGGTTACCATGGGCAAATAAAGTGGATTCTTCCCACCAGCCCATGTAAAGATTCGCCAAAGAGGGGGAAAATTTAGCCCCCATGGACGCACCTTAACTCTGAATGTAGTATTGTTCATCAAACATGAAGAAATTGTGTGTCAGGAGGAACTCTACTGCTCTACAAATAAACTCACGTACATTAGGACTGTAACCACTGTAGCATGAAAGATGATGTTTGATGGCTAACAGTGCTAGAGAGTGAGGAATGCAGGAATACAGAAATCTAAAATCTATGGTGATCCAAATGCATTCTGTGGACCAAAAAATTTCCTGCATGTGGGCTAACAAATGTCCAGTGTCCTTTGTGAACCCAGGTAGATGGACAACAAGCGGTTGAAGAAATTGATCAACCCATTCTCCTAATCTCTCCAATAGTGATCCTATGCCGGCAACTATGGGGCAACCTTTCACTGGATTATCTTGTTTGTGCACTTTGGGGAGATGGTGAAAAACCGGCGTAATGGGATGTGTGACCATGAGATAATCTACAGTTTTTTGATCTTAAACACCCATCTCCTTGCCTTCATCCAATAAGTGTAACAATTCTTGTTGTATAGTTGCTGTAGGATCAGAACTGAGGGGGCGATATGTGATGTGATCTTCCAGCTGCCTGAGTGCTTCCTGTTTGTAACTAGCAGTATCTAGGATCACTACAGTACGCCCCTTATCTGCCTGGCGAATCACTATGTTGGATCTCATTTTCAAGGCATTTAAGGCTGTGGTTTCTTGCTTGGTCAAATTAATTTTATTTCTATTATTGCCTTGTTGACACAATTCCTGCAACTTAACCAATTCTGATTCCACAATATTCTGAAACAAATCCACAATGTCATTCCTGTTTTGAACAGGGTAAAAATATTTATCCCCCACGCTGATGTTTGATTCCTTTATACCAAAAGATCCCCCCTCTGATTCTGCTTGCAGACTCTCCAATGCAGACCTTGCTATTAAATAATCAAATCTGAAGGAGGTGGTCTCATTTTGAACATTGTGACACACTGTGGATTCGCTATCAGAAGGTATATCCTTGAAATGTTTCCTAAGCATTAGATTTCTTACAAAATAATTGGTATCCAGTATGGTGGAAAAAAGACAAAAATGTGTACTAGGGACAAAAGACAAGCCTTTAGACAAAACAGAAAGTTCATGCTGGGTTAATTCAATGCCTGACAAGTTCAATACATTGTTAGAAAAGTCTGTACCTAGTTCTGTGTCTTCTTGGCTTTCCTTGGATATCTTCTGTAGCCTGTGTTGTTTGTATGATGACCCCCACCTCGTCGTCCTTTTTTTTTTATTGATGTTTGAGGATTTGTTGCAGGTTGCTGTAATAACTCCTCTCTGGAAAAAACCGAGCTGACTGAACCTCTTGAGGAGACAGGGGACTGCTGTTCAGCTGTGTCAGAAAATTCTGACTGTGTATCCTCCGGTGAGTTGAAATGAACCCTTCTGTCGCCTCCTGATCCTGGTCTTTTAAGAATAGAGTGAGGGAACCTTTTATTTTTTGTACGTGTAGCAATAATTCTCGGTGGAGCTGCTGGTTTAAAGCGGGCTTGTTACCTTCACTCTCGATACCTCTGTTTCACCATCACCGGGTCTAGGGTTCTGTTGAGTTTACCTCTGGACGATATAAGCACCAAACACTTGAGTAGGTTTTCCAATGCTTTAATGAAAGAATAAAGGAAGTAGCAGGAAAGAGGTAGAAGGAAATCTTCAGGGAAGCTCAAATACCTTTTCAATCTTTGCCCGCCTGGATAGACCTCTCTCACTTGTCTAGCAGCCAGCACGTAGCACGAACTAAAGTCTCTGCCACAGACTTGTTTGAAACAAAACCCGTACGATCCTCTGCCACAGGATGTATTGGTTTTTGATGAATGTCAGACACAGTACTTGGACCTTTAAGCCAACCCGGCAGTACTATACTGTAAGATTACTTCAGGATGCGTCCTCCAACCAAGTTACCAGGCCCCTCTCCAGACCAGCACTCTTCATGATCCTTCCATGACGGGTCCTCCCCTGGGATCTCCTCAGTTGTCCAGCTTCTTCACTCAGGATAGACAGCTCAGGACCATTCCTCTGCTGCTGTGGTAGGCCCCAGACAGGCTTCTGGGCCCACCCACACGCCGCAGCGATGTGGGCCTCCGGAACGGAGGACCACGAGGTGGTACCCTTAACACATACCTGTCGGCCAGGAGGGCCAGCAGGTGGCTGAAAAACGAACCCTAAAACATGGCGTCTGTCCCATAAATACCCTCTCCCAGAATGCAACTCGGAGGACCACCTCCACCGAGTTATCTCCGGGACAGAGGAGCACTCATCCGCTTCAACACGTTGCTCTTCCAACACCAGCCCATGGTGACAACACCCACCGACACAATGTGGAACTACACGCAACGTCAGCCAAGCTGGAACAGAGGCAAATCTAACTTCCTCTAATAAGCGACCCACTAGATTTACCTATCAGCGGTAGATTAAAATCTACCAGCGCTACATACTCCCCCCAGTACAATAGACGTTGTCCTCAACATCTGTCACAAAAATAATAACTCCCAAGCCTGAGAGCAGGTATTTGAGCTTAAAACTTGGATTTAGGTAAAGAAGAAGGAAAGACAGTAGAAAGACATTATAAGATTAACATTTGTAAAACAATATGTTCACATCCGTTAACAAAACCATCCTATGACTGTACATAACCCCACTATCTATCTTAGCTGAAAAGCCTAACAGCTTGATAGGAGATCAAATGGTTCCTGAAAAGGAAAACATATTAAACACACATGCGACCTATACAATTTCAGGAGCAAAGTCTCATTTGAAAAAAATAAGACTCTCTTCCCATTATCTACACCAGAATAATCTTCAGGAGTCCATCCCTATATATATATATTTTTTTTCTTTTAAATGAAATCCGGCTAGCAAAAAAGAAGTCCTTGGATTTAAAACACTGAGATGAGTATTCAGATCTTGACCACGAAGATCTCTATACACTGATACTAACTAACTACCCTACTGATACTGATACTAACTAACTACACTACCAAAGTGCTTTTGTCCATAATTACCAATAAAACCGGGGATCTGGCAATGTCAGTGCTTTTCCCAATGTTATCCACTGTAGTGATGAAATATACAACGTCATCTTTTTCGGGCCTGCAGATGACCACTCTGTCAGCATAGATGTGCCGACCGAAATTCCAGTGCATAAAACATCCGCTGAAACGTTCATCCATTTTAACTGAACATCCAGTCTTTCGGAAAGGCTTAGGCACAGACAAATAGTCCCAAACAGCTTCACTGTACCAAAGCTCCCGGTTAGCTTCAATCACTTGCATTATGTCCTGAGGGACATAAGGGAAGTCCAAACCATATTCAGTAGCTACACGCTTGTTCAAAATTCTCTGCAAACGTGCAAGTTTCGGTAAGGGTCTATTTTTCCCCATACCAGGAGGCACACATGAATTCAAAAATTTGCTCATCATAGACCTAGCCGGTGTCTGAAGTGAACTAGCAACTTTTGACAATGTCTCGTTTACAGTGCTGTGTGGCTCCACACAAGGTGACGTCTTCCCAGAACTCAGGGCTGTCCATTCAGCGAAAGTCATAGCAGAGGCGGCATCTTCGCCTTGGGCCCATAACAGCTCTTGTGACATAGTCTCAAATAGGTCATCATCACCGGAGAGATCCGACATGGATTCTATCTCCGAATCTCCCAGTTCTTCTGCTGGCAGATATCTATTTACAGTCCCAGATACATTCCCCATTAATTGCTCACCCGTTCCTGTCGTGGACTCTGTTGGATCTGGTTGAGGTAGTCTCTGGGGTAGGCCTCGACCATGGCCACGAGAAGCCTTCACATATCTCACCTTCCTCTGGACAGGTACAACAGGGATAGGTGTGGTGGATGTAGAAATTAAGGTAATGTCCGCTGGTGAGACGGCAACAGCAGTGTCTCTCTCCGGAACATTCTCGGCAACAACAGGCAAAGTCACAGCCTGCCGTTCTCTTTCCGCAGCAGTAGCAGCTTCTACTGTGGCGATACCTGTCGCCCAATCCACTCGATAAGCACGGGGCGACACGATAGGTTGCTCCACCCTAAACAGATATTCTCCACATTGCGGGCAGCGACCAAATGGACGGAGATGTACGGTCAGTCCTTCACATTTGTGGCAAATCATGCCCAGCCCTTCGATATCTCCGGCGGTATAGAGAACAAACCTCCCCTGTGACTTCAAACGAATACCGGTATCCCTGAGCAGGGTTCCGGTCAGTACAGTACTCGACACGGTGCTCGCAGGGAACATTCTTGGTCCCATAATTGGCTGCATCGCTGAAAAAGACATGGTCACACTCAGAACAATCACGAGGCCTCTCCTCTTTTCTGGCGCCAAACACATACACGCGTCCCAGCGGTATCAAGTAGGGTAGGCTCCTCCCACATGTTCTACTGATCACATAGCTCCCGGGCTTTTACTGGCGCCCACCGCCTACGCAGTCAGAAATAAAGTTCTGCAACTTTTAACCTCTTCTTCTGCTGAGAAATTGATAAAGTCCAACTCTCACCGTAAACTCCCAGTGAAACACCTCTCCAGGTGCGAGAATTGATGGCCAACAAATCCCGGTTGAGCCCCTACATGTAGCAATAACTCTCGCTGGAGCTGCTGGTTTAAAGCGGGCTTGTTACCTTCACTCTCGATACCTCTGTTTCACGGGCACTGGGTCTAGGGTTCCGTTGAGTTTACCTCTGGACGATATAAGCACCAAACACTTGAGTAGGTTTTCCAATGCTTTAATGAACGAATAAAGGAAGTAGCAGGAAAGAGGTAGAAGGAAAGCTGCAGGGAAGCTCAAATACCTTTCCTTAGTATCCTTTAGAACATTTTTCTGGAATTGATCACTTGTAGTTGAAAGCGCTCCCCTTGTGGGATTCAATCTTTGCCCGCCTGGATAGACCTCTTTCACTTGTCTAGCAGCCAGCACATAGCACAAACTAAAGTTTCTGCCACAGACTTGTTTGAAACAAAACCCATACGATCCTCTGCCACAGGATGTATTGGTTTTTGATGAATGTCAGACACAGTACTTGGACCTTTAAGCCAACCCGGCAGTACTATACTGTAAGATTACTTCAGGATGCGTCCTCCAACCGAGTCACCAGGCCCCTCTCCAGACCAGCACTCTGCATGATCCTTCCATGATGGGTCCTCCCCTGGGATCTCCTCGGTTGTCCAGCTTCTTCACTCAGGATAGACAGCTTAGGGCCATTCCTCTGCTGCTGTGGTAGGCCCCAGACAGGCTTCTGGGCCCACCCACACGCCGCAGCAACATGGGCCTCCGGAACGGAGGACCATGAGGTGGTACTCTTAACACATACCTGTCGGCCAGGAGGGCCAGCAGGTGGCTGAAAAACGAACCCTAAAACGTGGCGTCTATCCCAGAATGCAACTCGGAGGACCACCTCCACCGAGTTATCTCCCGGACAGAGGAGCACTCATCCGCTTCAACACGTTGCTCTTCCAACAAGAGCCCATGGTGACAACGACACCCACCGGCACGATGTGGAACTACACGCAACATCAGCCAAGCTGGAACAGAGGCAAATCTAACTTCCTCTAATAAGCGACCCACTAGATTTACCTATCAGCGGTAGATTAAAATCTACCAGCAATACATACGTATGTAAACTGTTCCATACTCATAATCCTTTAAGTCCCGTAGGTATTTGAATCTCTTGGTCTCCATTATCTCAGTCTCTAAGTTAGAGATTTTGAGCTGAAGATCGGTATTAAGATCATCATATATAGAGAGTGATCGATATTGCAAAACACTCTCCTTCAAAGAGACTATGTTCTGGTTGACATCTACAAGAAGTTTCTCTTCATATGATGAAATTAAACACATTAATTCAAACAAACATTTAGAGAGGATGTCATTCCATTCTGTGAGGAAAAGATCAGAGTAAACTGTGGAGGGAGATTTCCTAATCTGCAGACCTCTGGGCACCGTACACTCTAATAGGCATCTAATAGGGATGCCTGTGCCTTCAGCCAATGAGGTGACGGGTTTTAGACCCACGCTTCCTGATTGGCTGAGAGGCAGTTCAGTGTTAGAAAAGCAAATGTTCATTTGCTTTTCTAAAACACTTGGGTGGGCTCCGAGCGCAATGCTCTGTGCTCCGAGTCCACCTTTTTTGAAGCCTATTAGAGCCTATGGCTCCAATCATGTGCTCCAAAAAAACACCCCCACCGCTGTAATTAAGGTGTCTGAAAAGGTGCTGGATGCCTCAATGGGGGTGGCTACAGCGGCCGTGGATAGATTCATGCACTGCATGAATCTATACTTTTCACATATAGGGGGTGGCGTGACAGAGAGGGCGGCACCCATGCGCCCTTAATTGGCACACTGCCACTGCTAAAGGCTTCTTTATGGAGAGGTGCAGGATCTGTAGGAGGAGTTCTGTCCTCCTCTCTGCTGCTCACTGCTGAGATAAGATAGGGGTGCTGCAGCTGCAGGAGAGGTGCAAGGGCCACATGAAATGGCCTGGAAGGCAAGATTTGGCCCGTGGACCTTGTTTGACACGTGCACTAGGGGTTCATCACCAAGATGACCTTCCAGTCTGTTTTTGGATTACTGCCCCACACAAACCTGGCCTTGTTATATGTATATGTTATATTATGTTCAGTATTCATGTGGAGCTACATGAAAAAAAGTCAGAATAATCAACCATAAAACAGATGTTCACCTGTGTCTGCACTGAATGTGGACGCCTTGTTTGAAGAGCTAACAGTCACCAACACTACGGGCCATTTACAAAGAGGATTTATATCCTTTTTGGCTATTGAGGAATATATTTAAATAAAGGTTTTTATGTCTGGAGTTTTGCTTTAACATGTACACACCTTCTCTGATATTGGGGGATATCTGAAATAGGAAGACGTTGCAGTGTGAAGCCGACAATAAAGCAATCATGATTACACACGTGCAAAACCTTTTTTTTTTCTTGTATTGAACATACTTTTTAATACTAATTTAATTGAGTACTAATTTAAACCATGTGATATTTGTTCTTTGGGTGCAAGAAGATGTTTACCGTATTCTGATAATTACATTAACAACAAGTAGAGAATATTACTGCTGCCATTCTAATACTTTACTAGAGAATCTCTTCTCAGTTTTTAACCACTTCAGCCCCGGAAGATTTGGCTGCTCAATGACCAGGCCATTTTTTGCAATACGGCACTGCGTCACTTTAACTGACAAATGCGTGGTCATGCGATGCTGTACCCAAACAAAATTGATGTTCTTTTTTTCCCACAAATAGAGTTTTCTTTTGGTGGAATTTGATCACCTCTGTGGTTTATATTTTTTGCGCTATAAACAAAAGAAGAGAATATATTTTACTTTTTGCTATAATAAATATCCCACATTTTTCCTCAGTTTAGGCCGATATGTATTCTTCTACATATCTTTGGTAAAAAAAAAAAAAAAAAAAAATCGCAATAAGCGTATTTTGATGGTTTGCGCAAAAGTTATAGCATCTACAAAATAGGGGATAGATTTATGGCTTTTTTTTTTTACTAGTAATGGCAGCGATCTGCGATTTTTATCGGGACTGCGATATTGCGGCGGACACATCGCATACTTTTGACACATTTTTTGGACCATTGACAATTATACAGCGATTAGTGCTATAAAAATGCACTGATTACTGTATAAATGTCACTGGCAGGAAAGGGGTTAACACTAGGGGACGATCAAGGGGTTAACTGTGTTCCCTCACTGTGTTCTAACTGAAGGGGGAAGAGACTAACTAGGGGAAGAGAGAGAATGGTGTTCATACTTTGTAGGAACACGCGATCAGTCTCTTCTTCCCTGAATGAACCGGTTCTCGCTCTGTCACAAGCTATTGCTGGTGCCCGGTGGCCATCATGCCTGCCGGGCACTCGCATTGGCTCTGGCGAGCCCCTCAAGGCTGAAAGGCGAAGCGATGTTACCTTATGTCGCTTCGCCTTTCAGCCACTAGGGGCTCGCCGGAGCCAATGCCGTGCCATTCTGCTGCAGTAAAACTGCGGCGACTGGTTGGCAAGGAGTTAAACTGCCTTATGACATATGACATCACTGGCATTACTAGGGTTGGTGTCACCACCCCCATGCCTGCAAGCCTGCCACAGTGTTTCCCACCTGCTAGCCTGCCACACAGCACCCATCTTTATGACACAACCAGGGGTGTTTTTAGGTGGGAGAAGGAGAGAGAGGGAGGGGAAAAGAGGTGGGAGAAGGAGAGAAAGGGAGGGGGAAAGATGTGAAAGAATGATAGAGAAGGAGGGGGGATAGAGGTGGGAGGAGAGAGAGAGAGTGGGGTGAGAGAGGAAGGGTGGGGGTGAGAAGGGTGTGTACGAGAGGAAGGGTGGGGGAGAGAGTAAGGGGGTGAGAGAGTGGGGGTGAGAGAGGAAAGGGGGGAGAGAGAGAGGGGGTGTGAGAGATAGTGGGGGGTGACAGAGACAGGGGGTCAGAGAGTTGAGGTTCCCCTACCCCCTATACTACACCACCAGGATACTCCCCCATCTCCCTCCCAAAAACTACACCAGGAGATCACCCCCCAAAAAAAGATTATATTGTAATCTGTATCATTTTATCAGCAGGGTTCCCTGATCACTACATCAGTCGTGGTGAAGGGGTCAGTGTCCAGTCATACCACCTAATATTATGGACTCTCACCTTCCCGCAGCCCACCAGCTCCATCACCAGCTGTGTGTAGTGAGACACGATTACAGCCGGGACTCCGACCCGCTCTGCCACCATAAGTGAGTTACTTTACTTCCAAGATTGGAGCCTGCCACTGCCTGCTTTGCTCCCCTCACTGTCACTGAATGGTCAGTCTGCATCTGGTGTCACCCGGGTGCGCTCTGCACCCCCATAGCAACGCCACTGTATGACATACCTCTCCAATCCATTTCAACTGTCTTTATACTGTTGCTAATTTTTTTTTTAACAATTCAAGATAAGCCAATATTTTTTTCTCCAAAATATTATCAAAGGCTACCCTAAGCATAGCATTTCCAAACATTATGCTACCCGTCATAACAAAAATCCCTCCTCCCTTTTATTTTGGGGAATAGAAAAATATCGTCCCCATTGGAGGGGAACTAATAAGGTTGTTGCCCTCAGCCAATGAGAATCCTTCTGGATCCATAAAATGCATCCAGAATGATTATCCGATAACTTGATCCGTTAGGTCATAACACTGAGTTTGATATTAATTGTTTCAATAGTGATTATTAAATATTTTTTGTCATCTACTGTATCCATCTATCTATAGTCCCTCCAAATGTAAAAAAAATGAGTTTCCTGCCCCCCTATTGATATGTTTTTTTTTAATTCTAATAACTATAGTCCGTATTTTAACTCATATTTTTTTAATACCCATTTTCTGCATCAGCCGGCCCTGTCAATTTCATTCATTTATCTCCCACTTTTTTTACAAGGTCTTACTGTTTTTATATGCACTGCAGCTTGAATTAGCAAGTATTTTGGTTTTAATATCAGTTACTTTGTTATTGTTTTTATTCTCTCACATATCTGGTGAGATATCTATTCCACCTCTTCCCTATCTCTATACTGGTTAAAGTGATTGTAAAGGTTCAGCTTAAAAAAAACAAAAAAAACACATGTCATACTTACCTACTCTGTTGGTTATGCACAGAGTGGCCCTGATCCTCCTTTTCTGGGGTCCCTCCATGGTGCTCCTGGCTCCTCCTATTTTGGAGTGTCCTGTCGGAGAAGCGCTCTCTGATGGGACACCCATGCGGGTGTGCTCCCGTGTCCTGCTGCTGCTTCCATAGACACTGACAGCAGGACTCGGCTCTGCCCCCCCCCACCCCCGGTGCTGGCGTCATTGGATTTGATTGACAGCAGCGGGAGCCAATGGACATGAGATACCGGCCAGAGCTGGTTTACTCATTCCCATTCTTGGAATTATGGGGCTCAGGTAAGTATAAGGGGTGACTGGGGGGGCTGCTGCAGCACAGGAGGTTTTTCACCTTAATGCATAGAATGAAGCAAGTAAAACGGCGAGGATTTACAACCCCTTTAGGCTGGATTGCCACATGTGCGGTGCGAATTCCAGCTCTGTTTTCTCTGCAAAGAGAAAAAACAGCTGTTCAGCGCTTCCTCTCCGTTGTAGCTGCGGATCAGCTGAGCCGGGAGAGGGGGAGGTGTAGTGAGGAGGGGGAGAGAATACCTGTTCACAACGGAACGCATCTGCGAATCAGATGTGTTCCCATAGAAGAATATGTGTCTTCAATTCACACCGCAATGCCTAGAAAACGCAAACGTTTTTTGGGCAATGCGGATTGTGAATGCAACACACATATGTGAACCAGGTGCATTAAAACTAATAGATTTTAAAATGTAATGCGAATTGGATGCCTAGGCCGGGGTGCTCTCACCACGCATGCGCGCGGCTTGTCTCCAGTCATGCTACTTACGGCGGAGGTGTCCAGAGCAATTTGCTCACTGGAACACCGGGATGACCACAGTGGGGACGCACCTTGCTTCCCAACGGCCCCTCCTTCTGGAGGGATGGATTCAGGTATTACCTTGAGCACCTGTTAGCAATTATTCACTTACCCAAGGAGCATATTTAGGGATATTCCCTGCTGGGATTGTTCAGTTGATCCCTGATATGAGCATGACAACTCACAAAACCATTGGGTAAGGATATACAAAACTAGAGGGCTAAGCTGCACTATTGTTTATCTATCTGTAAAATTTATGTCACTTATATGACAATTCTTTTCTCACTTAGGGCTTTTATGCACATGTACTTTGATTCTGGTTATTAGACATTGTGCATTCCCTGTTGGACGCTACAATGGTTCAACATTTTTCAACACAGAAACCAGGTATTGATTTCTGTGGTTTTCTTTTCTTTTTACTTTTCCAGCACCAATTATTTCTGGTATCTTTTTTTATTATTGCTGAGGGATCATATCTCTTTCATAGCATCAGCTTTTTTACTTACAGGGGCACGTTCACTCTTATATTTATTTACTTCCTCAATATCCCTGGCAGCTGTGTATACTTTGCTGATACAACTATATATTTTATACTAGCACTTTCCTTTTCAGCACTAGCACATTAATTTATAGTGGCATCTTTTTATTCACTGCCATTTTTACCCTCACTCCCCATGTGTTCTATTTTTTCATTATTATTATTATTTTATTATTTCATGCATCAAGCTGTACTTAATGCACTCCTTGGTGTTTCTTTTGTCCACTTTTCACTGCCAGCAAGATGCATGTCTTTGCACTACTGTTTTCTAGCAATCCTGATAAGAGAATCCACATTGCACGTTTTGTACTTTTTACCACTTGCACATTGGTAAGACCCTCCCCCCCTTTTTTTTAGGGGTGAGATTGCACATTGCATGTTTTTCCTTTTTCTTTTTTCACCAATCGTCACCTTGCACTTTTATCAGTATTTAGTTTTTACCGCTTTTTTCACCTTAGTCAGCATCACACTTTTGTTTCAAGTCTAAATATAGCTATAACATGATGAGACACTCACTCTTGAAATAAATCCATGATGCATATTGACACTTATATTTTTAGCAATCTGCATCACATCGATATATACACTTTTTGGTGTTTAAATAATTCCAATGATTGCTCTCGGCCCCTTACATTTTATATATAGACATCTTGCATATTTGGGTTAGACTACGGATATATTTTTACATGTTTTAAAATTTAGATAATATACAAATTTTTACTATCATGGTAATTTTCAGGTGCTCTGGTTCTCCCTTCCCCCCCCTCCGATTTTTATGGAGGAGAGACACTCTGTGACCATTCATAAGCCTTACGGGTCAGCTTTGCCTCCCCTTTGGGATGCAGGTAGGGACGACGTTCCAGCAGAACCCAGGATCATAAGTGGGGGAATCTTCTGTTTTCTTTCATGTTTTTAAAGAAGTCTCCAGATAAACTAGCCCATATGGTATAGAGGGTAAATATAAAGTGGTTATCTTAAATCAATTTACATAGAAGATATATTACACAATATTAAAATTCTGATTTCTTTTGATGCCCTTGTAGAGTTTTAAGGAGCCCCTGAGGAAGACCATGACCCTATAAGGTTGAAATGCATTGGGGTTTTCTCTAACATTGGACACTATAACCATAACTAACATTATAGGTAGCATTGTCATATGCATACCCCCTGTAATCCTTTATAATACAATTCATTGTCTGATTTGTGATCTAACCTACTGTGTCTCATATCATGTAAACCGGAGCTCATGTTTTAAACTTTTGTATTACATTATTTATGTCCAGAGCACTTTGTCAATAAAATATACATTTTACAAACTCTTTTTTTGATCTATAATTGCTGCTAAAAAGCCCCATGGGGAATTTCCAATTTCTTTTTTGCAACATTTGTTTTGGGGTGTGCAGCCACATCAGACTCTTTTGAAGTGTCATGCTATGTTAGAGTATAAGGGGTGACTGGGGGGGCTGCAGCACAGATGTTTTTCACCTTAGTGCATAGAATGAGGATAGAAAAACGGCGAGGGTTTACAACCCCTTTAGACTGGATTGACACATGTGTGGTGCGAATTCCAGCTCCGTTTTCTCTGCAAAGAGAAAAAACAGCTGTTCAGCGCTTCCTCTCCATTGTAGCTGCGGATCAGCTGAGCCGGGAGAGGGGGAGAGAATGCCTGTTCACAATGGAACGCATCTGCGAATCAGATGCGTTCCCATAGAAGAATATGTGCCTGCAATTCGCACCGCACTGCCTAGAAAACACACACTTTTTTTGGGCAATGCGGATTGTGAATGCAACGCACATATGTGAACCAGATGCTTCGATGCTACGAATTGGATGCGGTGTAATTCACATAGGTGTGAACCCAGCCTTAATATATGTCTTCAATTTTGACCATTTTGCTGTAGTGTTGTTTACTATTGCTATTGCTGGATGTAGCAATTACGCATGCGCAGACTTCCCAGGTTAGCTGGAAGTTTGTCATACAAGCACCCTAGGAAAATGTTTTCTACATGATGGATCACCATAGCATGCATGCGCGGACCCCCGGGACCGCCGGAGCACATGGCTCATGCATGAACCAGCAATCTACATGCTTGTCATTGCCATAGATCTATAAATGAACCCCGCCATAACCGCACGGCTCATTCCTCCAGATGAAGCCACGAGGTTGGTGGTGTAACTAGTAGAGGTGGAGCCTGGCGGTGGAATCCTTTCACTACAAGTGAGATCCCAATGGAATTTGTATATATGCTTTTTATACTTTAATAAATGTGAGTGTATCTTAGGCTGGGGTGGTGAGGATCTGTCAATCTAACTCCTCAGGTACTTCACTATTAGAGGCACTTTTATTTTTTATATCACTTTGGAAGTGCTGGAGAGTAATGTGGAGCCAATTTTGAAGTAGCCATATTGGAAGGATACTTAAAGGGGTTGTAAAGTGTAAAAATGTGGAGAGGGTGTAAAAACCTTCTCCTCTCAGACACGTGTTATGTCAACAGTGTCTTAGGCGTTTTGTTCAAAAGTTCAGTAGCCAGGCTGTCTTAAAACAAAGTGTGAGTTTATTTGGTCACACTTGGCAACAACTTGAAAATATATACAAAGTTAAATTCTTCTTACAGCTTGATGTATTAAAACAAAAATAACAGGAACAAAAATCTTGTATCAAGAAGGTTCAAGAGATGTCTCAGCTCCGTCTGTTCTTCTCTATGTCAGAGAGATGTCCGCTCTAGCAGCTGTTTGTGAGGTAAGCTGTATTTAGGCCTAATGTAAACGAAATGTCTTCTGTAGAGTAAGAATGCGTGTGTTCTTCTTTGTGTATGTGAAAAAGTAATGACGTCCTTCTGTGTGTGTGTGTAGGACATGTGTTGTGTGTATGATGTGTGTCGTGTCGTGTGTCGTGCGTCCTGAAGTGAAGTGTCACTCTGTTTTTATACTATTTCAAATCAACTAGTCAGCAGACTAAAGTCATAGCCATATACGGCTAGAACTAAAAATGAAATGATCATATTCGTGATTCTTCTAAATATTCTCTTTGCCAACAGCTGACACGTCTCTTAAACCTCTTTGATTGTCAGTAACACACAACAGTTTCTTATAAAAAACTAAAGGTGAATGACCTTTCCAAATGGCCAAATTCTTGTAATGGATATTCTTTAAGCTACAGAAATGCAATTCTGTACCAAACCTTACAAATGCATATTAAACTATAATTGGATACATATATAAATATATACTACTTCACACAAACTCAATCTAGCTAACTAATTAAATAACTATATCAAATAACTAACTATATTATGGATAATATGTTTTTACCTTTAAAAAGATCTTTACAATAAAGTTTATGACAGATATACTGAGTATATTCTTATCTGTGAAATCACTGACCTACTGACCTTTTAGTCATTAACTTTGCACATGAAGAACAACTGTTACAAAAATGACATGCACACAACCTAGCTATTTCAAGATTTGTCTTATGCTGAGCTGAGTAAGCTTTTTTCAAAGTCAAAGCATAAAAGGGAACCCAGACTGCATACTTACAGATCTTGATTATAAAGCCAAATTAATATAATTATTCTACAATCCCCCCTGAATATAATTTATTATATTAACTAAATCACGCACACTCCATTTGTGGCCTTTTCATACACATTTTGAATCAGTTGCTCCAGATGTACCACAGCTCATCATAGGATCAGATAAGCCAGAAATAATTTTCCGACTAAAAATACCTGTCATAATTTTTTCACCTTTTTTCATTTCTTCCTTAATCAATTTATAAAATCGTTTCATTCTAACCATAATACAGATTTGAAATAAAATACATAATATCATGATAATAAATATAATAACTATAGGATGCAATAATATATTTCCGGCAGCTGTTGTCTCTGAGGTATTTCCTCAAACTAAAACATTCCTGCTGATTACATCCTACCCATTTAGTTCTTATTTTTACCAATTATTTTTATTTATTTTATTACCAATTCTTTAGAAACAAAAAGTATAATTTCAATGTACCTTAAAAATAACAAAATAATCTTTCCAATTGACATCTCTGTTTGCATCCCTGGTACCTTCAGATCTATAATTCTTAACCATAACTTTAGCTACTGGAATAAATTACTAAACATACTCATTAGAAGTAGAAATCTCATTCAAGACATCATTTCTATTTAAATTTAGCAAAGGCCTAGCCATAATTTGTGAACAAACTTCTGAAATACCTGTACCTGTTGTTTGCAAAGTTTGCAACCACACTTCTTTCTATACAACAGATTATATCAAAATAACGGAGTATGCTAATCTCAAAAGACATCCTGTCATTAACTCAAAAAGTTAACAAACCTTATGTTTAAAAAATAATAAAGTTTTTAAACTAAGACTATAACAGGTAAATAAGTCACCCAATCTTTACCTTATTCTTGAATCATCTTACCCTATTTAGACTTTATAATACTATTCATACGTTCTACAATACCTGAGTATTTAAGATGATAAGAAACAAAAACTTTACTAAATACCTAAAATTGCATACATATGCTGCAAAATTTTAAATCATAATCTGATTCCATGGTTTGAAATCCAACCCCAATGGAATATGACATAAGTTCACAACAACTTAGCTTTTGTTAAAAATATTATTTTTTCTAGAATAACCTCAATTAATTTATCAAAAAGAAACATTAACTAAAAAAAACAAATCCTAATATCCTCCTTTAGTAGGTGGAAAAAAACTAATATAATCAATCTATATGGATTTGCCAAATTCCTCAATACTTTGTAGTATCAGGTTACTCTTTCCTATTGGATTGCTCTATAAACAAATAAAACACTATTCAGAAGTTTGATGACAAAGTGTTCTAAAATGAGTAGTTCAGAATTTCTTTCATTAGCTTAAACAAAAAAATCAATCAATCAGTCAGTCAGTCAGGTACCTGGATATGCAAAAAGAAATATTTTCATTTAAAAATAACTCTATTCATTATTGTTGGAATTATTTTTTTTACAATAAATATTATCTTCATCAGTCTGTACTGATTCTAACTAAAACAAAATGTCATAGTCCCCCTTTTTATCCTGTGACTAATATTAAATCTTGTAAAAGAATAATCTTACCAGATTATTGTATTTTTTCCTTTACACTGACAATTTAGGTTGGGCTTTCCCAAATATTATATTTCTGAAAGAAATTTGATCATATTGAAATTTTTTCAGAACCAAAAACATTCCTCTCATACAGTATGATTGAATGAACCACACATGCCTGTCACTCTGACTGCTAAACACATGGCAGTCTAAAGATCAGCTTTCAATGCAGACACCTACAGAAAGTTTAATATTGTCATTCCATTGTGCCAATATTTGGATCCATCTATAGAAGCACAAGAAATTCTTTCCCAATAAATGTCCACTAAAAGTTGACAAAGTGACTTTTTCATGATTAATTTACACAACTGTGGTTCTATCCCTCACATTGCATCTATTTAATCCCCATGTATTTTTAAATACCACTACAACTGATCTTTTTAACATCCAATTGCCACTAGACAAAGCTGTGTGTATTGACACCTCCTGTTTTCCTAGTAATAACACCTTTAGTGTAACATAAGATGTTTTCAAAACAAATGGTGCAAAACCCACAATGTCTCTGATCTGTAGCATTGGACAATGCTCTCCTAACACATTTTTTTATAAATACCAATGAAATTGTCTCATCATCCACATACACTTGAATATAAAATGGCTGAGAGAGATCTCTATATTAATCAAAAAATACTAAATAAATAAGGGCTTTCTTTAGATCTTCAAATTATTTTATATAAGTTCTCTCTTGTAATTAAAAATATTTGCCCTACAGTAAGCCTATATAATTCATTAAAATTTACTCAGACAAATACTTTGTCTAGAAAAATCTCAATGAACTCTTGAGAAAAGTTATTAAGACCCAAAAAATCTTATTTTTTTAAAAACAATTACTTTAATAAGTAATAATACCTTTTAAAAATGTATTTTTTCTCATCCATGAACCCTCTTCCAGATATTTGGAAGACTTTGATCCACAGAAGTGAAAACTGTCATGACATGATGACTAGTCTGTGTAACTTGATCTGCATTTCTCTGTTGGCAATACACTCCTCGCATGTCACAAACTCTTCAGAGAATGATCTGTTACAATCAGTTTAGCTATCATGCTTTGTATACAATACACTGTACAATTCGGTAACAATCTAGTTTTTCGTTTTTAAAATGTTTAACCTTTTTACCACTTTTTAAACATATTTTGTTTGTACATCTGCCAAAAATCATGTACACTACGTTATATGACTTTTCTGATTATAGTAATGACAAAAAAAGTGTTTAGAGGACCATCTCGTGAAACTCACAGATTGGGTCCTACCCAAAAAACTGCGATTGGCCATATCCCCGAGAAAACTCCTCCCTCAATCAAAGTCCTTACTTTTACCAGAAATACTCATTTACAAAGACTTTTAACAACTGTTATTTTTACAATTTTTTTAGATTGAACAAAACTTTCATATTTTAATATTTTTTCTGGGTAGTCTTAAATAAATTAGAACAATCTACTACTTTTAATTTAATAACCAAACCTAAGTTTGTAATTTTTGTAAAAATTGTTCAATCCTTAACTTATTATTTCTAAGACACTAAACACCATGTTATTTTCCATAATCTCAATTTCATACAGTTCTTTCCACAATCATAATCTATACTTTTTTCTCTGAAAACTTTTTTCTGCCCCCTATATATGTGTTTTAAAATGACCACGTGTAATAACACACATTTTCTGTTGCTCAGGGCTAAAATATTCATAAACATTTACATGCAGCATTAAACTTAGTTTCCTTATTTAATAACTTCTTTACACTCTGGCATTAATTAATTACCTTACTACTGCATGTATTCCTGTATTCCATATATATGGAATGTATCAATTTCCCGATGGTACAGGAAAATACTTCTGAACCTTGAGATGTTAACCATCCCATGTTACCCTATTATATAAACAAACACACTCACCCCTTGTTAGTATGATAGTCCTGTGCGCACTTAAAAAAAAACAAGAGATGAATAATGTCCTTTAAATTTGTTGTTCGTTGCCTTTTCTTTCGTTTGTTGCTTTTTCTTTCTTTTGTTGCGTTTTCTTTCTTTCGTTGCTTCTTCTTTCGTTTGTTGCTTTTTCTTGGAAGAATCATTTTCTTGTAGCTTTTTGCCTTGTTCCTTGTATTGTGTGCTGTAGTGTGCTTTAGTGTGCTTTAGTGTTCTTGCCTGTTGATTTTTCTTTGCCTGCTTCTTGGACTTTCCATCTTCAAACATCAAAATCCAACTTTCATCTTAGCTTACCAAATAGTACATACATCTGCCTGTTGTACCTCAATGGTAGCTTTTTCAAATAACGTGAAGTCTCAGTTCCTGATTCAACATTTTTTCTTATTGGGCAACTACCCAATATTTTCTTATGTGAGACTTTCTCACCTTCTTAGGAACTAACCTTGGCAGAAATCTTCACGTACGTAACGTTACGTTTTCACAAACAAAGTCTTGGATTTCCAACAATAGCTTGAAGCATACCGTCCAAATGGCCTTGTCAATCAACTTCGTAGGCTGGGTCTTCCTTTTTTTTTTCTTCTTCAAAGTTACAAACTTTGGCTAGAGGTGAGAAAACAGACATAGAAAAACTCACCCGTGACTTTTATTGAACTGTTGTCCACATCTGATGCAAACGCCTCCTTCTAGGTTCTTTACTTAGTTTCTTCTTGGAGCTTGTTGTTCCTCCATATTTGATTATCAGATGCCATATTTAGAAGAATTTCTCGTCTTTAGCTGGCTCAGTTCCTTGGACCTTTCGTCCTCGTCTGATGGAACACAAACGCCGCTTTCTAGGTTCTTTGATCGTTTTTTCCCGAGACTTGATCAATCATGAAAATGTGTGAGTCTCCCCCCTTTGTCAAGGAGCAGGGAAAAAAAACTGGACTGGCTGGCAATCGCCAATGTAAAAATGTGGTAGGGGGAGGGTAAAAACCTTCTCCTCTCAGACACGTGTTATGTCAACAGTGTCTTAGGCGTTTTGTTCAAAAGTTCAGTAGCCAGGCTGTCTTAAAACAAAGTGTGAGTTTATTTGGTCACACTTGGCAACAACTTGAAAATATATACAAAGTTAAATTCTTCTTACAGCTTGATGTATTAAAACAAAAATAACAGGAACAAAAATCTTGTATCAAGAAGGTTCAAGAGATGTCTCAGCTCCGTCTGTTCTTCTCTATGTCAGAGAGATGTCCGCTCTAGCAGCTGTTTGTGAGGTAAGCTGTATTTAGGCCTAATGTAAACGAAATGTCTTCTGTAGAGTAAGAATGCGTGTGTTCTTCTTTGTGTATGTGAAAAAGTAATGACGTCCTTCTGTGTGTGTGTGTAGGACATGTGTTGTGTGTATGATGTGTGTCGTGTCGTGTGTCGTGCGTCCTGAAGTGAAGTGTCACTCTGTTTTTATACTATTTCAAATCAACTAGTCAGCAGACTAAAGTCATAGCCATATACGGCTAGAACTAAAAATGAAATGATCATATTCGTGATTCTTCTAAATATTCTCTTTGCCAACAGCTGACACGTCTCTTAAACCTCTTTGATTGTCAGTAACACACAACAGTTTCTTATAAAAAACTAAAGGTGAATGACCTTTCCAAATGGCCAAATTCTTGTAATGGATATTCTTTAAGCTACAGAAATGCAATTCTGTACCAAACCTTACAAATGCATATTAAACTATAATTGGATACATATATAAATATATACTACTTCACACAAACTCAATCTAGCTAACTAATTAAATAACTATATCAAATAACTAACTATATTATGGATAATATGTTTTTACCTTTAAAAAGATCTTTACAATAAAGTTTATGACAGATATACTGAGTATATTCTTATCTGTGAAATCACTGACCTACTGACCTTTTAGTCATTAACTTTGCACATGAAGAACAACTGTTACAAAAATGACATGCACACAACCTAGCTATTTCAAGATTTGTCTTATGCTGAGCTGAGTAAGCTTTTTTCAAAGTCAAAGCATAAAAGGGAACCCAGACTGCATACTTACAGATCTTGATTATAAAGCCAAATTAATATAATTATTCTACATAAAGGTAAAAGTTTTTTCACCTTAAAGCATTCTATGCATTAAGGTGAAAAAACTTCTGACAGAACCGCCGCCCCCAGCACCCCCGTTTTACTTACCTGACGCCTCGAAAGTCAGCTTCGCGTTCCCGACATCTGTTCCTCCGCTCACCCTGGCCGCTGATTGGCTGCAGTGGATGGATTGAAAGCAGCGCAGCCATTGGCTCGCGCTGCTGTCAATCACATCCGATGACGCGGCGCGCCGGGGGGCGGGGCCGAGTGATACAGCGAGCGGCTATAGCCGCCGGCTGTATCACGGGAGCGCGCCCGCAAGCACTCACCACCGTGCGAGAGAGCTCGCATGAAGGTGGTAAATGCTTGCGGGGAGGAGCTGAGACAGCCGCCGAGGGACCCCAGAAGACCAGGTTCGGGGCCACTCTGTGCAGAACGAGCTGCACAGTGAAGGTAAGTATGACATGTTTGTTATTTAAAAAAAAAAAAAAAAACACCTTTACAACCCCTTTAAGGTTGCCACCTTTGCGTCGAGCCAAACCCGAACACTTCAGCGGTGCATAGCATTTTTTTTGTAGTATGTATTATGGGATTGTAAAATACCTGGGACACCTCTGTGTACCCCAGGGAAGTAGTAATAGTAGTGGTATGCATAGCGTGCCGTGGTGAACAGTGGGTGTGACCAATTGCGTTAACAGTAAAAAGGGCATAAAAAAGGCAATGGGGCTCTCCCCATGAGGTCTGATGTGGCCAGTAATGGCTTGTCCTGTGCCAAGTATTTATCCCAGCACATGTATATACATACAGCAAATCTATAATGGGCACCATGTTCCTCAGGACACATTCTCCTGCCTTGCATCCAGACCACCCACCTCCTATACCAGGCACTAAGAGACATGGGGGATTGGGAGCAGACTCCTACTACACACACACAGTTAGAATGGACTACAAGGAATGAAAGTAAAGCTATTGCATTAGCAAGGGTGTCTTGTTTCTCTAGTTAAAAAAAAAATGAATGATTTCTGGAAGTTGGAGCAGAAGTGGGGCTGATGCACTCAGCATTACTTTCATTCCTAAACAATTTGCACGCTGGTCTTGTTATAAGATCGATTTATAAAAACTGGGGCAAAAGTCATTTCCAAAAGTTTGATCAACCTCTATCCAATTAAATGTGCAGACAGATAACCTGGAGTTTCAATTTTGTGAAAATAGTTTTGGATCAATTTTAAATGTTATTTGGAGCTTTTTCAATTGATATACATTTTTCTTTTTGTTTACTGTTACAAGCAAACAATTGATACAGGGTACATTCATAAGACCATGTTCACATGAGCTAGTTTGTATGAGAGCAGTGTATACAGCGAACGTCTGGCATGCTTCGAGCAGCAAGCCTTTAGAGAAAACTTGAGTTCCTGTATTGAGGTGCTAAGCAAAGTCTTAATGAGAATGCTGTAACTTTAATAAAGCAGCTAGCTGATCTTTAAAAAAAATAAAAAAATAAATAAAGAATGGACTACAAGTCCCAGAATTCCACAAAAAAACTGTGCAGAAAGAACATACTCTAGAAGCCCACCAAAGTCCTGGTATAAATAATAAAGTCAGGAATGTTAGTGTCCATAGTGAGCAACTAAATCACTTGTGATCAAAGTCCCACACAGCCCATCAGAAGAAATCTGTCACTCATGATCTGCAGCCAATTCATCCATGGGGTGGATCTAACCTGTGTTATGGCTCTACCTCAGCTTGCAGGATGTCAGTGACTGATGGAGTAGATTTGTTTATTGTACAACATTGTATCCATAGAAAAACAATCACAATGTATCCTTCCAGAGAACAAACAGCCAGTTGTCTGAAACTGAGTAAAAAAGTGCTGGATAGTTAGGTCACACAGAGGAGAGGTGGAGAGGAGCTATGGGGGCTGACAGGAGAGGAGCTATGGGGGCTGACAGGAGAGGAGCTATGGGGGCTGACAGGAGAGGAGCTATGGGGGCTGACAGGAGAGGAGCTATGGGGGCTGACAGGAGAGGAGCTATGGGGGCTGACAGGAGAAGAGCTAGTGGGCTGACAGGAGAGGAGCTAGGGGGCTGACAGGAGAGGAGCTATGGGGGCTGACAGGAGAAGAGCTATGGGGGCTGACAGGAGAGGAGCTAGGGGGCTGACAGGAGAGGAGCTAGGGGGCTGACAGGAGAGGAGCTAGGGGGCTGACAGGAGAGGAGCTAGGGGGCTGACAGGAGAGGAGCTATGGGGGCTGACAGGAGAGGAGCTATGGGGGCTGACAGGAGAGGAGCTATGGGGGCTGACAGGAGAAGAGCTAGGGGGCTGACAGGAGAGGAGCTAGGGGGCTGACAGGAGAAGAGCTAGTGGGTTGACAGGAGAGGAGCTAGGGGGCTGACAGGAGAAGAGCTAGTGGGCTGACAGGAGAGGAGCTAGGGGGCTGACAGGAGAAGAGCTAGGGGGCTGACAGGAGAGGAGCTATGGGGGCTGACAGGAGAGGAGCTAGGGGGCTGACCGACAGATGAAGGTTCTTATGTAGTGAGGAGTAAGCCTCACATACCCTCCAGGGAGTGCCAGGAACACCCGCTTACCCACTGCTAGAACCATGGGAAAGTCCAGGTGACAGATGGAGGAGGAAGCTGAAAACAACCAACTCCACTCATCCTGTCTGGAACCAACCAATGGGGCAGAGGCAGAAACTGTTGCTGGAGCCTGGTGAGCTACCGGAATTCCCTGCACCCAGGGCAGCCATCAGAAATTTTTGGGCCCCTTACACAGCTTTAGGCCTGGGCCCCCCCCTAGCCTGACCAGCAACATTCCCCAGGGCTTGTCCACAGGCCATCCTACTGAATCCACACACAGCCACCCCACCTGTATGCACTCAACCCCCCCTCAATCCTGTATATATGTCAGCCCCCCTCACACCTGTATATATGTCAACACCCCCACACCTGTATATATGTCAGCCCCCCTCACACCTGTATATATGTCAACACCCCCACACCTGTATATATGTCAGCCCCCCTCACACCTGTATATATGTCAACACCCCCACACCTGTATATATGTCAGCGCACCCCCACACACCTGTATATATATCAGCCCCCACACACACACCTGTATATATATCAGCGCCCCCACACACACCTGTATATATATCAG
This sequence comes from Aquarana catesbeiana, assembly GCF_042186555.1. Lineage (NCBI taxonomy): Eukaryota > Metazoa > Chordata > Amphibia > Anura > Ranidae > Aquarana > Aquarana catesbeiana. The sequence goes on from NC_133325.1 coordinate 793,607,529, forward strand.
CCCTCCCACACACACCTGTATATATGTCAGCGCCCCCACACACACCTGTATATATGTCAGCGCCCCCACACACACCTATATATATATATATCAGCCCCCACACACACACCTGTATATATATCAGCGCCCCCACACACCTGTATATATGTCAGCGCCCCCACACACACCTGTATATATATCAGCCCCCACACACACACCTGTATATATATCAGCCCCCCACACACCTGTATATATGTCAGCGCCCCCCCCACACACCTGTATATATGTCAGCGCCCCCTCACACCTGTATATATATAAGCCCCCCCACACACCTGTATATATGTCAGCGCCCCCCCAAACCTGTATATATGTCAGCGCCCCCTCACACCTGTATATATATCAGCCCCCCCACACACCTGTATATATGTCAGCACCCCCCCACACACCTGTATATATGTCAGCGCCCCCTCACACCTGTATGTATATCAGCCCCCCCACACCTGTATATATGTCACCCGGAATCAGCAAGGTGTGCACACACTGGGCGTGGCTAACGTTCGGGATGTGAGGCACCAGAGCTTCGTCCATGCCGCTTAGATCCCGAAGCGATCCTACTAGCCCAACCGCCATCTGAAGGTCTCTCCTGCCTCATCAGACCCCCGGGACCCCTGAGCACACGGGGTGATAGTTAAATACAACCCAGCCATGGAGGATGCCCTGGGCTTCGCGATGCAAGCACTGCCATGCCAGCAGCAGCAAAATGGCACTGGCTGGCTCCATCCACAGAAGCTCTGCCATCCATCAACCTCCCTGCAAACACATCAGCCTCGTGGGAAGGGTGAGTCACAGCATACCCCTGCTTGCAGCCCTGAGGACCCCTCCTCCCCCCCAGAAGACACTGATCCAGCTTCCCCTCATGCTGCTAACACAGCCACAGGCCCTGCAGAGCCCTCTCTATCACAAATCATGGATGCTATACCAGGGGCGGATCCAGAGCCTAGTCTCGGGAGGGGCACTGCCATAAAATTTGTCGGGGCAATTGCTGGTGTTGGCGCTTCGATCATCACGGCACCATGGTTGATGTGGTGTCAGGATGATTGAAGCACATTATTTCTATTATTACATTGTAATGTAAAATGAAATTGTTCAACTCACCATAATGCAGAATCTTTGGGAGCCCTGAGCGTGTCACTTGCTACCGTCGCCTGCCACCAGATGCAGCGTGTCACTTGCCACTGTTGGCTGCTACCAAATGCAGATTGTCACTTGCCATGTCACTTGCCACATCCTCTGCCACCAGATGCAGATTGTCACTTGCCAATGTCGCCTGCCACAAGATGCGGATTGTCACTTGCCAATGTCGCCTGCCACAAGCAGGGCCAGTGCTAGACTATTTTGCACCCTAGGCAAGACCAGCAACTTGCGCCCCCCCCAAAAAAAAACAACAAAAAAAACACACTGAATGGCTTTGTGCAGTGTCATTAAATAATAGCACAACACACTCTTTGATCACAGATCCCAGTGTGTATTGTGTGACAATCTGACAGTGCACTTTTTAATTATTTCACTGTGAACACCAGGCTCTGATTGCAAGTGCAACCTTTGCGACCCTGGCCATTTGGCCTGGATTAAGAGCATCATGGGCCTGGTGCTAAGGATTTTGGTGGGCTCTGGATTATGAAGCCCCTTGTCCTGTATGATACATTAAAATTTTCTTTACAGCCCCGCCTTAACCATCACTTGTGCCTAGGCATTCCTTCCATCACCACCCACTGCACCTGGGACCCCTTTCCTCATCATCTACTGTGCCTGCAGCCTCCCTTGCCTTACCACCCACTGCACCCACAGCCCTCTTCCCTCACCACCTACCATGCCTGTAGCCCTCCTTTATTGCAGAAATACTACAGGAGATGATCAGAGACTGCAGACATGGAACGGGAGATGGTTAGAGACTGCAGACATACTACAGGAGATGATCAGAGACTGCAGACATGGAACAGGAGATGGTCAGAGACTGCAGACATGGTACAGGAGATGGTCAGAGACTGCAGACATGGTACAGGAGATGGTCAGAGACTGCAGACATAGTACAGGAGATGATCAGAGACTGCAGACATAGTACAGGAGATGGTCAGAGACTGCAGACATAGTACAGGAGATGGTCAGAGACTGCAGACATGGTACAGGAGATGATCAGAGACTGCAGACATAGTACAGGAGATGATCAGAGACTGCAGACATAGTACAGGAGATGATCAGAGACTGCAGACATAGTACAGGAGATGGTCAGAGACTGCAGACATAGTACAGGAGATGATCAGAGACTACAGCCATAGTACAGGAGATGATCAGAAACTGCGGACATAGTACAGGAGATGGTCAGAGACTGCAGAAATAGTACAGGAGATGATCAGAGACTGCAGACATAATACAGGAGATGATCAGAGACTGCAGACATGGTACAAGTGTTTCCTAGGCTAGCAGTGACCAGTGTGGAAAAACATTGATCACTGCAAACAGGAGTTTACAAGATATAACAATGTGCCAAAAAATCCATTTCTCAAGCACAGGAGGACAGTAAATGGTTAACAGGTCTGAGAAGCTCCTCCCAGCCTGACTAGATAATTCCTTCAAAGATAACAAACAAAAGGTCAAACAAATCCTGGATGGAATATATAGCTATAGAAAGAGCTGAAGTTGCAGTGTCTTGCAGCATTCTCCTGTCCTGTGTTCAGTGTAAATAAAAACACAGATAAGAAGCAGTGTGAGAAGACAGAGGGGAATCCCTCCATCACTGTGATCACCGCATATTCTACACACAGCAGGGAGAAAGAGAACACACTGATACATTTCTGCAGCCAGCATTGTGATCTCATGTTTGATCTCACACCTTCTTCATGTTCAGGTATGTCAAGTCCTCTGCATCCCGCCCTGCTCTGGCCACTAGCATCTTCTAGTCAAATGTGGCGGGCTGTAAAATCTGATTGGCTAAGGAGGTAGTGGGAGGCAGAGCAACTTAGCAGTCACGCCCTCCCACTCAGAAGAGCAGCGCTATTGGCTGCCTGCCCTGTTACAAAGACATCCCTCTCCCTCCAGCATGTGTGAAAGCCGAAGGGAGGGAGAGGGGAGAAGCTGCACGCCGCACTGCAAGGCTACCACCCGCCCGCCTGCCGCACCAAACTCCTTTTTGTCTGGGTCCCCTATCAGCGGCTCTGCCGGGAGCTTGGGGGGGCGACAAGAAGGGGGAGGCAAGGGTCAGATGCACCCCTAGGCGGCAGTGCGCCCTAGGTGGCTGCCTAATTCACCTAGTGGGTGCACCAGCCCTGGCCATAAGATGCACATTGTCACTTGCCAGTAGATGTGTCCCAGAGTGAGGGCGGGCAGTGAGAGATAATGTAACTCATTACCTCATGTAACTCATCAGAATATGCAAGCAAAGTGATGTTGCATTGCAGCCATCTTGGTACACCCTCACTTGTCTGCAGTAAGACTAGAGTTAGAAGTCGGCAAGCAGACATCTTTATACAGCCACCGGAGTCTTGCTTTTCACAGTTATTTTTAACAATAAACTCAGCTTATTTAGTGAAATATAAGTTGCTTTTCACAGTTATTTTTAACAGTAAACTCAAGACTCTGGTGGGTGTATAAAGATGTCCGCTTGCTGACTTACAAACACTAGGCTTACTGTGGACGAGTGCGGGAGTACCAAGATGGCCGCAACACAACGTCCCTTCTCTCACATAATCAGAAGGGGAGCGGCTTCAACACCTGCCTGCTCACTCAGCCTCAGTCACACGCCAGGCGCCCGCCTGGGCCGGTGGCATGATTACTTGCTCACCCGCCGGCTCACCCGCTCATATGTTCTCAGGGGTGCAATTGCCCCATTGCCCCCCCTGGACCTGCCCCTGGGCTATACAGCACAGCCATGCTTCCCTTACCACACAGATGGAGTCTATTAAAACTGACTTATCCTTTTTAAAGCATAATGTACAAAACTTGAGGCACAGAGTGCAAAACGCTGAACGCATAGGTGATTTAGAAGGTGAAACACGTCCCTTGTAGAGCTCTGTCTGGGAGCTGCGCCAGGCCAAAGATTACACATCTGACAAGCTCACAGACATGGAGGACCGCCTGAGGCGCAATAATCTCCGGTTCCTAGGCTTCCCAGAAAGTTCAGAGGGCATTGGCGTCTCCAGCTTTCATATTTAGGGGGGGCACATGGGGGGACAGGGACAAAAGTAGGGGGGCAACTATAAAATGTATATATAGATATATATATAAAAGTAGATAGATATATTGTTATAGATATAGAGATATATAAATATATACTGGGGCCCTTTACTACGACCCAACGGCCCTTTCACATGGTCTGCAGTGAGCTCCCTTCCTAATTTATTGGGGTCCCCCAGGGTGGCAGAAAACAAGAGATATATGTCACCAGCATACCCAGAGAATATAAGGATCCAAAGCAGTGGGAGAACTATCAGGGTTGCAAAGGTTGTCTTGCCTCCGGGCCCTGGTCTTCTGCCACTGTGCAGTTTCCCAGCCTCCTCTTGCTGTCCTGCCCCTGCTATTGACAGCGCTGGTCTGGAATCTCTTGGAATTTACAGGCTGGTTCTCCTGCCCTAAGGATGAGAGAAATCAGTCTGTTTTTTCAGTAACTGAGAGTCCTGGTGGAGTCCTTCCTGCAACTTGCTCTTCTCCCTGCCAATGAGGATGCAGGGGAAGGAGCAGATCGGGTGGCCGTGGTAGTGTGAGCGCTCACATTATGCAGTGTCAGCAAGCAGAGGGGGGGTAGGAGGAATCGCCCGCAGGGGCTGACTGGGGACCCTCTCCCTCTTAGACATTGATTTTTTGTAAAAAAAAAAAAATAATAATATTTTTTTTTATTGGGGGGGCACATGGTGGGGCACAGCATAATGTTGCGGGGGTCAGGGCCCCCTCTGCCCCCCCCCTAGGGTCGCCATTGGGCAAGGCTCCTGAAGTGTTCAGGGAACACTGGCTGACATCCACATTTGGCACCAATACCTTTTCAGCATTGTTTGCCATTGAGACAGCACATAGGGTCCCACTGCGCCCCTTACCCCCTGGGGCACCGCCACGTGCCATGCTTATTAAATTGCTGCACTTCAGAGACAGAGAGGCTATTCTCAGGGCAGCCAGAGAGAAAGGACGCCTGCTCTTTAATAGTAATGGCATTACCATCTTCCCAGACTTCTCAGTCACCACTCAAAAGCAACGAGCTACTTTTTTAGCGAATAAACGGTGACTATGCGATCTTCAATTGCCATACAGCATGTTATACCCAGCGCATCTACAGGTCATCCACCAGGGCAAGGCTCACTTCTTCACTGAATCTAAAGAAGCAGCCCACTGGGCAGACACACTGGGTCATTTGGAACATAGGAACCAGCACCGAAGAACCACTCCTCGCCGACTATCATGACACCTTATCAGGCCTACACAATTTTTTTGATATTCTAACTCAACTACTTTTTGTTGTTAACAAGGGAGACTATGGGTCAGTACATGGAATACTCTATGCCCATACTAACACCTTCCCACCTACAGGGAGGTTGGGACACTTGGTAATGCTCAGAAGAGGACCGCACTATCAATATCTCTTATGGCTGACTGTCCCCACCATCGCCATGTCGGCTTAATTTGTGGATATCCTCCTGCCACTTTGGAAAATATTATGCTATGGCCAGGCTACTAATTATCCAGTTCATTATGCGGGTGCGGATGGTAGCTTTCAGCCACAGTCCTTCCCTTTGTTATCTAGGGGTTGTTGGCCGTGGGACTACTTTTAAGGCCCTTCTGCTTCAGTTTTAGTTCAGGGAATAAAGCTCTCATGTGTTCGGGTGTGGGAGCTGGGAGGGTTAGGGTGGATTGGGAGGGTCGGGGAATTTTCTCTTTTATGTTGTTGTTCTTATATGACTGTTATCCTTCACCATTTGTTTACAGGTTCACAGGCCTGATAGGCCATCAGGGTACTCAGGTATTATTGATTAGAAGCACAATGTTCTCTTACAGGTATACATCTGGGTTCTCCCCCACCTGTCTGGATGCACAGGGTTCCAAGGTTTGGTTGACTCTGGGGCATCGCGAGAGATGGGTGCTCAGATATTTGACTGGCACTTACACATGGCCGGCTTGCACCTGATTTCGCAGAATGTGAGGTGGCTTAATTCTAAAGTGAAACGATCTATAATATTTGACTATTTAGCATGGCAAAAACCGCATGTAATCCTTTTCCAGGAAAACCATCCCCAGGGCTCCAGGGTTATGGCCCTTAAAAGAGCTAAAATAGCGTACACCCTTCACTCCACTTACTCCCCATACGCCTGAGGGACTCTATCCTTATAGCCAAATCAGCACCAATCACTATTAAACACATTAAACTTGACCCTAATGGCTGCTTTGTGATCATCCTGCTGGAACTTCTTGATAGACCCTATACAGTGACTAGCATTTATGTCCCACCACCTTTCACCAAAAATGTTTTTGAAGAGGTGATGGGCACGATACTGGAGATTGCTGAAGGCCCCTTAATAATAGCTGGGGACTACAACACAGTCCTAGACAACTCTATGGATAGATTTAGATGTTCTATGCTGCCTCCCACACCCCTAGGATCCTTCCTAACTCAATTTGACCTAGTGGAGGCCTGGAGATGGAGACATGCGAATGTGTGGGAATACCCATGCCAGTCTGATTCTCATGGTACATTATCACGTATAGATCTCTGCCTTGTTTCATCAGATATGCTTAACTTGGTGGCCGCGAATCAAATATCTCCCCAGAACGATGTCCGACCACTCACCTTTCTAGGTGGACCTTGTCCTGGGCACACCCTCTTTATACCGGGTGTGGAGACTGAGCCCGTTGTGGTTGGCAGACCAGGCCATGGTAGACCAGAGTTTGGCAGACATGAAATCATTTTGGGTGATTAACAAACAGAGTGCGTCCATCCCTGTGGTCTGGCATGCCTTTAAAGCCACTGCCCACGGCTTATTTGCCGCAGCAATCAGGCGGGCCCGTAAGGCATCGCAGTCCAGACTGATGGACGCAGAAGGAGGACTTAGGGATGCAGAAACAACTGCTTAATCTGCAACCCCTGCATCAGAAACATACGCAACATGGCAACACAAGGTCGGGGAATTAGAGCTAGTACTTCTAGAACGCACACAAAAAACTACTATACGAAAACCAACGAATATTCAAATTTTGGGATAAAAACAGCCGCCTACTAGCCTATTTAGCCAGGCCAGATTATCGGCCATGTAATATCACTAGAATAACAAACTCAGCAGGCACCATGGTTGAGCAAAATGATGAAATTATGAAAGCGTTTGTCGCTTTCTACTCCATGCTTTACGCTACTAGAGCTCAGTATACCATAAATGGGCAGACATGGACATTTCACTTACGGAGGAAGACTGGACTGAATTTAGTAACTCATACAAAAACACTGTTATCTCATCTAAAGACAGGGTCATACAGATTAAGATTTTTCACCAATCTCATCTTACCCCGGCTAGGCTATGTAAGATGGGGTTGAAACCCAATGCTGAATGTTTTAGAGGCTGTGGGGGAGATGCTGATTTCCTACATTGCTTCTGGACCTGTCCGGTGGTTCAGGACTTTTGGAAGGAGGTGGGTTCTTTCATTTCCTCGGCCCTAGGACTCCCCAATATTATTCACCCGAAGAATGGCTTACTGGGGGTCTTTGGTGATCTACATATACCTAAACAGGCCAGGAGACTATTACGTATCCTTTATTTCTATGTTAGAAAATCTATACTACTATCCTGGAAAGGTATACAAACACCTTTGAAATCTCTATGGCTAAAATTAATTATTGATGTTGTACCGTTATATAAACTTACCTTTGAACTTAGGAAACGAAAAAAATGTTCCACAAAATATGGGATAGATGGCTGGCTAGCCCCATGACCCTCTCTATATAGTATATGCTTGATCTATGCCATTCTCATGCCGTGCCAGAATGAACATCATATGTATGTGAACTACTATAACTCATATTTGTTAATACCTAGTTATATATAAACTGTGTAATCAATCTCAGATCGAATTACCACCAACCAGCTGTTTGGTCCCCCCCCCCCATAAGTAGACAATATACTTGACAAGGTATACAAATGTTTAAATGTGATTTATTTAGTGATAAGTTGTTGTTGTGCTTTTTTTGTACAACTGGTTTGTATTGAAACAAAAAAGTCAATAAAAATATCTTATAAAAAAAAACATTTCATTCCCGAAACTAATGGACCATCAGGTCTCTGGACTTGATGCTTCGTTGACAACGGAAGAGATAGGGGAGGCTATACAATCGTTCGCTAGACATAAAACACCAGGATTAGATGGATTCCCCATTGAGTGGTACATGCAGTTTCGGGACCTATTGATCCCACATCTGCTGCAAATGTACAATTTTGTTCTTAAAACAGGACAGTTGCCGCCCTCCATGTTGGAAGCACTGATAGTCCTGATTCCCAAACCCCTTAAGGACCACCTTCTTTGCAAATCATAATAACCGATTTTGCTTATTAACTCAGATGTTAAAATCCTGGCCAAGGTGCTTGCCCAACAACTGAATACAGTAATCACAACTATTATATGGGCAGATCAAACTGGATTTATGCCTGGGCGATCGACCTCTATTAATTTGCGCAAACTCTTTACCAATATACAAACAGTTCATGACACGACTGTCTCTCGAGCTGTACTGGCCCTAGATGCTCACAAGGCCTTTGACTCAGTCGAATGGCCATATCTCTTAGAAGTCCTGGCTAAGTACGGATTCGGCAATACCTTTATAAGGTGGGAGCAGCTCCTATATTCTAAACCCATCGCTAGAATGAGAATTAACGCATCCATATCAGACCCCTTCTTGATAAAGAGAGGCACCAGACAGGGATGTCTTCTGTCGCCACTACTATTTGCGCTGGCGATAGAACCCCTTGCAGCAATGATAAGGTCCAGTGGGGAAATTAGGCGACTGATGATTGGGGGTCTAGCGGAAAAGGTATCCTTACATGAAGATGACATGCTGATATACCTGGAGGACCCCCAGTCATCACTCCCTGCCCTGCTGGATATTATCCGGCGATTTGGCCACTTTTCAGGGTTCCAGGTCAATTGGGACAAATCCCTTTTGTTTCAGATTGACCAGGGAACATCAATAGTGCAGCCCCCAGCATATCCACTACAGATAGCTCACACTTTTCGGTATATCGGGGTCTTGATACAACACCATATCTCCTCTTATGCCAAGATTAATTTAGACCCCTTCATCAGCAGATTGAAAAACACCTTGAAAACATGCAACAATCTCCCCCTTACACTGTTAGGGAGAATAAATATTTCCAAAATGATCTATCTTCCATGATTCCTGTACGTCCTGAGCAATTCACCAATATACATTACCAAATCTAAATTTAAAGAGATAAACTCCATAATCACCAATTTTATTTGGAGGGGCAGTGTGGTGAGGATCGCTAAACACTCCCTACAGTTACCTACTTTGGAGGAGGGCCTGACACTCCCCTGTCTCCAAACTTACTATATCGCCTCACAACTGGCGCACACACATTGGTGGTTTTATCCTGAGGCCAACAATGCAGCTACTGCCCTGGAGGTGGCCATCCTCACCTCGTATGAATCTCTCCAGAACCTCATACACCATATGTCGCTTAGAGGGAAGGAAGGGTGAAAAAGGCCTGGTCACGACTTTATGGATCTTTAGAATTTCTAAGCTGTTACCACCTAGTGTCCATACCGTACACTCTCCCAATGCCCCACTATGGGGAAACCCATGCCTACCAGAATTTTACCAAAGAACTGACGGGGGCTACTGGTTCAAAAAGGGGTAAAAACAATATCACACTTATTTGCAGATAACACGTTCCGCTCTTTTGCGGAATTCCAAAGGGACTTTGGTCTCTCACACACGGCTTACTTTCAATACCTACAGATACGACACACTGCTGCTGCACAATTTGGCCCTACTTGAGCGCCTATTGACTGACCCCTCTCACACCAAACTTGTTTCTTCTTACTATAGGACTCTACTCCACTCCACGACTAATAGGCTTACCACCATTGAGCATAGATGGCGCTCTGACATACCTGAGCTGACGGAGGAGGTCTGGGGGGAGGTTCTTCCCTTGCAGGTGTCCTCCATCATTTCCTCAATGGACAAGGTGATCCACACTAAACTACTATATAGATCCTACTTCACACGAGTTTATGATATAGATTGAGGAGATTGCCTTCTCCCTTATGCTCCCGATGTGGAATGGCCAATGGCACATTCTTTCATCTAATGTGGAAATGTGCTAAATAAAGAAGTTCTTGTTCAAGATACCTAACATTTGCAATCCTCTTCGATGTCTGCTGGGATACATGAAGATTTATCCAAAAATGTATAGTCCTTTATATGTATAGTAATGTTTTACGCTAAAAAAATGTTAACCATGCACTGGAAATCTCAATCCTTACCTACTATAGAGTTCTGGCTCGCCATTGTCAACCAAGCAATACCATTATATAAGTTAACGTACGAAGCTAGAGGGTGCCCGAAAAAATTGTCTAAAATATGGAACTCCTGGGTCAACTCAGATAGCCATATTTCACTCGCCCAGTGCTGGGACAAAGCCATTTGGTGCCCAGGGCGAAGATGGCAAACGGCGCCCCCCGTTTTTAAGAAAGAATCAATGTCATTTCAAAACCAGAATATACTTATTATTATTATTATATTAAGGGACACTCTGATGGGCAAATTGTATGTTAAGGGGCACCCTGATGGGCACATTTTATATTAAGGGGCACTCTGATGGGCACAACAAAGTATGCCCCTTAACGTAAAATCTGCCCATCAGAGTGCCCCTTAATACAAAATGTGCCCATCAGTGTTGCTCTTACAATAAAATGTGCCCATCAGCATGCCCCTTAACATAAAATAAGGGACACGCTGATGGGCACCTTTTTATGTCAAGGGGCACTCTGATGGGCACATTTTATTTTAAGGGGCATGCTGATGGGTATATTTTTAATGTGCACGCTGATGGGCACATTTTATGTTAAGGGGTACTCTGATGGGCACACCAAAATGTGTCCATCAGTGTGCCCCTTAAGAAAATATGCCCATCAGTGTGCACATTAAAAATATACCCATCAGCGTGCCCCTTAAAATAAAATGTGCCCATCAGAGTGCCCCTTAACATAAAAAAAGGTGCCCATCAGCGTGACCTTTAACAAAATATGCCCAGCAGTGTGCACAATAAAAATATGCCCATTAGTGATCACTAGTTAACATGTGGCCCACATACCTTGAATGCAGGAGGGCACAACTGAAATGCCAAAGGGGCGGAAGCTGCGAGACCCGGGAACCCGGGAACCGCGAGTAGCAGGGGGGTGAGGCGCGGGGTGCGCACGTGATGTCACACCTCTACTCACGGCCTGTTAGTGCGAGCTGGTCTTCTGTCAACTCCGAGACCTGCAGTGAGAAGCAGGGGGAGGGCGGGCGCACACACGCAGTGTCACTGGTTGCTGGGGAAACCTGCGGTCCCAGCAAACTAGTGACGGCTGTTTTAGAAGGATACTTCACTGCGCCCCCCCACCCCCCAATAAATTGTACCACCTAGGGCACCCATCCTTTCCGCCCCCTTGTACCAGCTCTGCACTCACCCCTTGAGATACAGAATACAATATGGACATTACAGGTTGGGGACTTCCAGGGACTGAACACTGACTGGAGTAGATTGTGCTGATTGATGATACACTTTGCATGTTTCATGTTGTTGGATACCTTATAAATGTATTGCACTAAGGCGAAGCTATGTTTGCTCTGATTTGTACACGTGTGAAACTGTTTGTTGTGTTTATAAAACAATAAAAGGAAACTGTAACCTTTTAAAGTCAAACATGATAAGAGAACATTCCATCCAGGTTGGACATAAGGGCTGAACCTTCTGTTATCATGTTAAGAGATTTAACACTTTACTTCCCTGCATGCTTTTTCTTGGCTACTCTTAGGGCTCCTTCACATGTGTGGAAGTGACTGCTGCTCCTCTGAAAAGATCCATGCTTGGATCGCTTTTCAGAGCTGTTTAAGAGGTGGTGAGCCTGATTTAACCCAATAATTGCCTTACGGTGACCACATTGAACTACATTATTCTTTTTCACAGCACCACCCACTTAAAGCAACATGCTGTTTAACCAGTTCTATCAGTGCCACCTATTAGTGCCCCTATCAGTGACCATCAGTGCCGCCTATCAGTCAACATCAGTGAAGGAGAAAAAGGACTTATTTGCAAAATTTAATAATAGAAGCTGAGCAAAACTTCTTTTTTTTTTTTAATTGTCAGGCTTTTTTGTTTGTTTAGCAAAAAATAAAAACTCCAGTGGTTAAATGCCACCAAAAGAAAGCTCTATTTGTGTGAAAAGAATAATAAAATTGTTATTTGGATACAGTGTTACATGACCGCACAATTGTCATTCCAAGTGCGACAGCGCTGAAATCGGAAAATTGGCCTGGGCAGGATGGGGGTGAAAGGGCCCTGTAGGCAAGTGGTTAAGCACAGCAACATAGCATAAAGATGTTATTGTGCCCATAAAGCTGCTGTTGTGTCCATAAAGATGCTATTGTGCCCATGTAGAATTTAAGATCTCCACTGGCTTAAGCCAATGCTGCACCATGCAGGTATAGTTTTTTTGTAATTGATCAATTGACTAATTGTATATTTATACCTTCACTTGCTGTGGTCACAGCATGTTTTGCATGGTTTTGTATGTGGCTCAGATCACCACGGCAAAACCAAGTACATTCTCCCTCCTCAAAAAGTGCCAAATGTGGCAGTGGAAGGGGGAGGGTTATCACGCTTTATGTGATAATGACTAAGCCCCTCCCCTTCATGAAATGGTCAAAAAGGGGCGGAGCATGGGTGACCTTAAAATGACACCCCCCTGAAAAAAGTTCTGCGGACGCCCATGTATATAACATGCTACAGTGCTCTGATATAATGCAACGTTGATATGTTACATTGTTAATACCATAGTGGAGAAGGATCTGGGGGTTTTGGTAGATCATAAGCTCAATAATAACATGCAATGCCAAGCTGTGGTCTCCAAAGGGAGCAAAGTCCTTTCTTGTATAAGAGAGGTATGTACAGAATATAACTGGGTACTGACATTTATAGGTAAAGTTAATCCAGGGAAAATCCGATTGCCTCTCGGGGGATCAGGAAGGATTTTTTCCCTGCTGTAGCAAATGGGATCATGCTTTGCCGGGGTTTTTCACCTTCCTCTCGATCAACTGTGGGTGAAGGATTGTGTATATGGGATTGTATTTTTATTTTTTTTTGGTTGAACTAGATGGACTTTTTTCAACCTGACTAAATATGTAACTATATAATACATATTTACATAATTAGTCTGGTTCAAAAAAGTCCATCTAGTTTAACCAATAGTAATAAAAAAATCTTACACCTGCAGTTGATCCAGAGGAAGGAGAAAAAATACCATATACAGAATGCTGCCAATGGCTCCAGTGGGGAAAAACCCTCCTGATCTCCCATGGCAGTCAAATGCCCCCTGGATCAACAATCCCGGGTATTATTACCAATATACAGTGTATATGGGATATGCAATTAACGGACCTCCGGCTGTTGCAAAACTACAAGTCCCATCATGCCTCTGCCTCTGGGTGTCATGCTTGTGGCTGTCAGAGTCTTGCTATGCCCCATGGGACTTGTAGTTCTGCAACAGCTGGAGGTCCACTAATTGCATATCCCTGCTGTAGATAATAATATTCAGAAATATTCTGTGCATTTTTTTCAAATGATCAGTTTTGATGGCCAGAGCTACTTCCTGAGGGGGTCTATTCCACATTTTCACAGCTCTTACTGTGAAGAAGCCTTTTCAAATGTGAAGGTTAAACCTCTTTTCTTCCAGATGTAAAGCGTGCCCCCTTGTCCTTTTTATGTACTATGGAGGCATTGTGTAATGTGTAGACCTGTCAGCACCAATCCAGCATCTTTCCACACACACTATTACACTCACTACAGGGATATCCCAACTCTCATTTCCTCTGGTGGGCCCCAGTGTCCCTTTCAGGCCTTTTTCTTCCTAAGGCTGGTTTTACAGCATTTCATTGCATTTCAGTAACATGTGCAGTATAGTAATTTGATGCATTTCCATTCATTTCAATGGAAAAGGAAACAAGCAAAGGAATGAATTTAGCCTGACTGAAGGTTCTCAGCTCTTTTAGTAAATCGATCGCAATGCTATCGCAAAGAATGGAGAATGTTTGTACATAGCAGAGAAATTCCTCTGCCCAAAAAAGGTCTCTGCGCTCCCTCTGCTGTCCATTCTTGGTACTACAGCCCTACCTCAGTTGCATACAATAAGCACATCCACAAATAAGCTAAATTCCCCCAAATGTCCACATCTCTATTTTACAAAGCACTTTTACAAACATATTATGTATATCATTTCTGTGTGAAAAAAATCCTTATGAATAAAAGTCCTTAAATATAAAAAGTCCTTGTGCCTGGATTCTTATATGAAAACTAAAGCTGGCTACACATTATACAATTTTCTTATTCAATTTCCTTTAGATTTACCTTCACCTATGTAGTAGAAGAGCCGGTCTGATTGCATACAATTTGAAAATGTTCCTGTTTGACCTCATATTATATGGTTTTGGTAAATCTAAAGGAAAGTTGTACAATGTGTAGCCAGCTTTAGCCAAGTCATTCAACATAAACAATATATGCAACAAAGTCTCAATGTAGTCATTTTCCTAGAAGAAAATGCAACATTGTATCTTCCTTTTCCTTCTTTCCTTTCTACATCAGTTGTTCATGTGGAGTTCACATGCTCAGGGCGCCCCCTGTTGTTCTATTCAGTCATTACAAATGGTTTATAGCCTGGCCCCACTCCAGCTAATATTACATCCTCCCAGGAAATGTGTGATAATGAGCCCCTATCCCTTCCAATGTCCGCACTGTGCCCAATCATCAGCATCTCCTGCAAAAGGAATTTGTGTGACCTCCTCCAAGGCTCATCCTCTTCTGCAGATGCTGCAGCTTTTCTCATTAGAACACCAGAGATCGCTCTGGATGATATAATGAAGGTTCTCTCTCCCTTTCTGAAATTTGTTTGAGAAAATACAAAACAGCAATTTCTTCATAATAGAGAGAAGAACAAATCTGCAGAAAAGTCTAAAAAATAGCCATAAAGCTGAACTCCGGAGAAATAAAAAATCTACACTTTAAAGCGGAACTTCACTTTCCCAACCCCCCCTCTTTTTTTTTTTTGACACCCCCCCACTTACCTGGTTGCAGGTCCTGCATATTTAACCGCTTCAGCCCCAGAAGAATTTACCCCCTTCCTGACCAGAGCACGTTTTGCAATTCGGCACTGTGTTGCTTTAACTGACAATTGAGCAGTCGTGCGACGTTGCACACAAACAAAATTGACGTACTTTTTTTCCCACAAATAGAACTTTCTTTTGGTGGTATTTGATCACCTCTGCAGTTTTTATTTTTTGCGCTATAAACAAAAAAGCGACAATTTTGAAAAAAACTCTTTTTTTTTTTTTACTTTTTGCTATAATAAATATCCCCCAAAAATATATTAAAAAAAAACCTTTTTTTCCTCAGTTTAGGCGGATATGTATTCTACTACATTTTTTGGTAAAAAAATCGTAATAAGCGTATATTGAGTTTGCGCAAAAGTTATAGCACCTAAAAAATAGGGGATAGATTTATGGCATTTTTTTTATTAGTAATGGCAGCAATCTGCGATTTTTTTATTTTTTATGATCAGGACTGTGACATTATGGCGGACACATCGGACACTTTTGATACTATTTAAAATATAAAAATGCACTGATTACTGTATAAATGATGCTGACAGGGAAGGCTTTAACCACTAGGCGGATCAAGGGGTTAAGTGTGTCCTAGGGAGTGATTCTAACTGTGGGGGGGTGGGCTACTACTTACATGACAGCGATCACTGCTCCCGATGACAGTGAACAGTAGTTCCCTGTCATTTCACTAGACAGAACGGGGAAATGCCCTGTATACAAAGGCATCTCCTCGTTCTTCCGCTCCGGTCACGGAGCATGCGGCGGCGTGCGCGCCCACAATGCCGTATCTTAAAGGGGACATACCTGTACACCCTTTTGCCCACCTGTGCCATTCTGCCGATAGTATATCATCGTGCGGCGGTCGGGAAGAGGTTAAGGTACTCACCTGCCCAGTGGATCCATCGTTGTTCTGCTGAGATCCTCTTCTTCTCTGCACCCTCTTTGGCCCCGCACCGCCATCTTCTTCTGTGACGTCATTGGTAAGCTGCCGACTTTTCTGTGTTAAGCTGACAGCTTCAGCAATGGCGTGCCGCCTGGCCCTGCCCCCTCCTCCTTTCCCAATGTAGGACTATGCCTCCTGGGATATGAGATACATATCCCAGGAGGCGATGTGGGCAAAGTGCACATCATTTGCCTAGACTAGGGGTCTCCAAACTTTCTAAACAAAGGGCCAGTTTACTGTGCTTTAGATTTTAGGAGGGCTGGACTGTGTCCAGTGTAAGTAGAAATGGTCCCGACATCAGTGGGAAAAAATAATGCCCCATTGTTTGTTTCAAATAGAGAAATTCTGCCCCATTATTGGTGTAAGTGGGTTGAATTGTGCCCCATCATTGACATCAATGGGCACCATCGTTGGTGTCAGTGAGAGGAATTGTGCCCCATCATTGACGTCATTGGGCACCATTGTTGATGTTAATGGGAGAAATTTTGCCCCATTGTTGGTGTCAGTGGGAGGAATTTTGCTCCATCGTTGCCATCATTGCTGTCATTGAGATGAAATGTTCCCCCTTCCTTGGTGTCAGTGGGGGGAATTATGCCCCATTGTTGGTATCAGTGGATGAAATAGTGCCCCAAAGGTTGTATAAAAGCAAGCAAAGGGCCATGTCTGGCCCCCGGGCCACAGTTTGGAGACCACTGGCCTAGACGAATGACATGCACAGGGGGCATGGGCCAGGGCTTTTTTTTTTTTTAATTAGGAATAAAGGAAAAAAAAAATGCCCAACATTTGCAGCAGAGGAGAGGAGGGTGGATGGGAGGTAACATGCCCTGGAGGGTGAAGTGTTGCTTTAAGAGCACCACCCCAAGCACTGCAAGGGTTAGATGCTCATTTTTGGCCTAGGGTACTCATATAAAGCACTGTTACTTACTTTATACCCTCAGGCTCCTCCTTCTATGAGATCGGCCCCCCAAGACCTCTTCTGTTTGATGCTCCATCCAGTGGTGACATCAGGTAAAATGTGGGACCAATAACACTGCATTGTAAGTGAGGCGCCAAGAGCCCGACCACTACTTGGAGCATCGGAAAGAAGAGGAGAGCACCAAATACCTGGAGAGGGGGGGAGCAGGTAAGTAAAAGTGATTTTTTTTTAGGTACTCAAGTCAAAAAATATAAGTATTTAACCCTCATAGTTTGGGGGTGGCTCCACTTAAAGGGTGATTTTTATTTGCCTAGAGTTAAAGTGGTTGTAAGAGTTTTTTTTTTTTTTTTAAATAACAAACATATAATACCTACCTCCACTGTGTAGCTCGTTTTGCACAGAGTGGCCCCGAACCTCATCTTCTGGGGTCCCCCAGCATCTCTTGTGGCTCCTCCCCACATCAGATAACCCCCTAGGAAAAGCGCTCTCCTGAGGGGGTTACCTTGCAGGCGCGCTCCCGAGTCCAGCATTCGGCATCCATAGCTGCTGAATATATGACTCGGCCCCGCCCCCCCCGCGTCATTGGATTTGATTGACAGCAGCGGGAGCCAATGGCTGCACTGCTTTTAATCTATCCAATCAAGAGCCGAGAACCCCGGGCAGAGAGGCAGCGCGTCCCCGTCGGGTCAAGTTCCAGGGCTCAGGTAAGTAAAACAGGGGGGGTGTCACTGCCAGGTGTTTTTTCACCTTAATGCATAGGATGTATTAAGGTAAAAAAACACGAAGGTTTACAACCTTAAAGTAGTTCTAAAAGGTACAAGGTGTTTTTTTCTTACCTTAATGCAATCTGTGCATTAAAGAGGAGCTCCACCCACCCCACGAAAAATTAAAAGTAAGGAGCTGCAAATACTGCAGCTGCTGACTTTTATTATAAGGACAGTTACCTGTCCAGGGAGCCCACAATGTCAGCACCGCAGCCAATCTTCGGATCGGCTGTTGGGTGCAGCCGCCTTTGCCAGTAAGGGAACCAGGCAGTGAATCCTACTGCGCATTGTGTGAAGCGCGCTGCGCTTTCTAAATTGATCCGGCGACGGAGGAAGGAGGAGGGGGCCGAACTTCCGGGCGACGGCACAGAGGCCCCGTCTCCTGGAAGTGGGGAGGGGGGTGGTTAAAAACAGGTCCCCCCCTGAAAGATGCCAAATGTTGCAGAGGAGGGGAGACAAACAAGCAGAAGTTCCAATTTTGGGTGGAACTTCACTTTAAGGTTAAAAACCTTCTGCACGTAGCTCCCCCTATAGGTACCTGAGCCCAGTCTTCATCCAGCGATGTGCACGAGTAGCAGCTTCCCTGGCTCGCTCTCCCCATTGGACAGAGGCAGCAGTGGGAGCCATTAGCTCCTGCTGCTGTCAATCACAGATAGTGAGGAATAAGCTGGGGGAGGGGCTAATC
The DNA here is from genome assembly GCF_042186555.1 of Aquarana catesbeiana. Classification (NCBI taxonomy): domain Eukaryota; kingdom Metazoa; phylum Chordata; class Amphibia; order Anura; family Ranidae; genus Aquarana; species Aquarana catesbeiana. Next base: position 793,626,216 of record NC_133325.1, read on the forward strand.
TGCACTTTTTGTGTCAATGGACACACACAGCCAACTTGGGAGCGAGCACGCATGAGTGCCCCCACACCAAGCCGCTTCCTTTCGGGACGCTTAGCAAGGAGCCTGGAGCGCTGGCAGAGGACCTGAGAAGAGGAGAATCGGGCTGCTCTGTGCAAAACCATTACACAGAGCAGGTAAGTATGACATGTTTAATTTTTTTAAGTTTGTTTATAATCACTCTATTGATTTATAGTTTATTGGGAGGAATTAAAGGGGTTGATTTACAAAAGGCAAATAGACAGTGCACTTTGCAAAGTGCAGCTGCACTCTGCAAGAGCAGTTGCTCCAGAGCTTTAGTAAATGAGCAGAAGCTCAGCTGACTTCTATCATCCAATCATGTGCAAGCAAAAATGCAGTTTTTTTTATTTTTCCATTGAACGTGATTGGGTATTCTTTGCAAAGTAAAGCTTAACCTCATTTACTAAGCTCTGGAGCAACTGCACTTCCAGAGTGCAATTGCACTTTGTAAAGTGTACAGTCTAAATGCCTTTAGTAAATCAACCCCATAGTGTCTCGTTGAAGAAAAAAAAATAGAATTGCATTTTACAAACCATTAACTTACAAAAACAAGGCCTACTGTTGTTGAATAGCTTCTGAAAATGCTAGTCGTCTGGCTGTTATGCTGACCCTCTTATAGAAAGTATACAGGCATTGTGGCCCTTTCTGATCAGAAAGCCCAACACGGTGTACAGACAGAATGTAATGGGTCCCCCATATAATACATTTTGTATCTGTAAATGATAGATGTTGGACACACCCCTGAAGACGTTGGACACACCCCTGAGGTTTTATCATTTTGTTTGTATAGGATGGTGAATGAAGCAGATGTGAATAGGGAGCTTATTTAACCGAATCCCGAACAGCCGCCGCAGTTATACCGTGGCAGGTTGGCTCCCCTGGGCGAGCCGTTGTAGCTGTACGTTGGCTCTTTAAGATGCTGTAGGAGGAGCACGATGCGAGTGCCTGGCGGGCGCAATGACCTCCGGGCACCCGCAATCACTCGTAACAGAGCGAGAACCGGGATCTGTGTGTGTGTAAACACACAAATTCCAGTTCTGTCAGAGGAGAGGAGACAGATTGCATGTTCATACTAAGTATGAACACCAATTGGTCTCCTCCCCTAGTCAGTCCCATCCCCCCACAGTTAGAACACACCTAGGGAACACAGTTAACCCCTTGATCGCTCCCTAGTGTTAACCCCTTCCCTGCCAGTGACATTTATACAGTAATCGGTGCATTTTTATAGCACTGATCGCTGTATAAATGTCACTGGTCCCAAAAAAGTGTCTGATTCATCCACCGCAATATCTCAGTACCGATAAGAATCGCAGATTGCCGACATTACTAGAAAAAATAAATAAATAAAAATGCAATAAATCTAGCCCCTATTTTGTAGACACTATAACTTTTGCGCAAACCAATCAATATACGCTTATTGCGATTTTTATTTTTTTTTTACCAAAAATATGTAGAAGAATATATATTGGCCTAAACTGAGGAAAAAAAATGTTTTTTGTTTTTTTTTAAATTGGGATATTTATTATTATTTATTTGATCACCTTTGCGTTTTTTATTTTTTGCGCTATAAATAAAAGAAGAGCGACAATTTTGAAAAAAACACAATGGGGGTTATTTACTAAAGGCAAATCCACTTTGCACTACAAGTGCACTTGGAAGTGCAGTCGCTGTAGATCTGAGGGGGACATGCAAGGAAAATAAAAAACAGCATTTTAGCTTGTACATGATTGTATGATAGAATCAGCAGAGCTTCCCCTCATTTCAGATCTTCCCCTCAGATCTACAACGACTGCACTTTCAAGTGCACTTGTAGTTTAAAGTGGATTTGCCTTTGGTAAATAACCCCCATTGTGTTTTTTTCAAAATTGTCGCTCTTCTTTTATTTATAGCGCAAAAAATAAAAAACGCAAAGGTGATCAAATAGCACAAAAAAGCTATATTTGTGGGGAAAAAAAGGACCTAAATTTTGTTTGGGTACAGCGTCGCACGACTGCGCAATTGTCAGTTAAAGCGATGTAGTGCCGTATCGCAAAAAATGGCCTTGTCAGGAAGGGGGTAAATTCTTCTGGGGCTGAAGTGGTTAACTGCTAATCCTATCCTCTGCCAGAACCTCCAATTTGTATGGGAGATGCCGGGGGGGTTTGTCATATGAGGCGCGGCACCAGAGATGATCGATTATTGGAGAAAGTGGTGAGTTAGCCGGCCACATCCCGTATCAACATGGCTACCCAGGTGTCCGTTTATGAAGCAGTGATCAGCGGTGATCCCGAGGATCACCGCTGATCACAGTCCATAAACAGTTTATGAAACAGTGATAATCGGGGGAGAACATGTTTGAACTTGTTCTCCCTCCGATTATCTCTACACACGGAGAATCCTCATTGAATGACACAGAAAGGGCCAGTTTATGAAGCGGTGATCTCACCGCTTCACTGGTGATCTGAGTCAGAATTCACACTCCCAGGTTCACCAGCTCAGAGGTGGTGAATCTGGGAGTGAAGAGGAAATCTGGGGGGATCTGAGGGGGAAGGAGGAAGATTTTTAACTTCCTTATGCCTCGTTCAGACCCCCCAACACTGTAAGCATGTCCCCCTGTCATATTTATGTGTATACATATATATACATATATACATATAATGTGTATATGTATATATATATAATGTATGTGTATATACATGTATGTATAATGTGTGTGTGTGTATACATATGTATATAATGTAGGGGGACTCATTATTTTATTAACAGTAATTCACGCCGTCTGTCCATGTATTGAGCGGTGATAATTTATCACTGCTTAATAAACTGACATCTCTGTATTTCTGGTGCTGTAATCTCGTAAAGTCTCACGAGATTCCAGTATCAGGAGCCTTTCTCCACTGTTGAAAGCATTTGTAGATCTCTTCACTCCTCCAAAGGTGAAGCAATCTACAAAGCTTCATAAACTGGCACACAGAGGAGAAAAATCTTCACTGTGAATGCCGGAGAATGAAGCAGTGAATAGATTTCACTGCTTCATAAACGGACACCAGAGTAACAGATTACAGAGATAATGGACAGCCTTGGTGTCTGTAACCCCAAATCATCACCCCCCCTCCCCACTGTATACAGCTTTCCAAAAGGCTAAGTTCACCTATGGAAAAAAAAAGCTGCTACAATGAGAGCCCTAGGCACATGAACTGATTTCATAGAAAGGAAAGCTCTTGTTCCAGGTGTGCTGGCCCAATATATTTCTGGTTTCTGGTATTAGGCCGGACACAATGGGAGTTATCAGACCGGATGTGGCAGTACAAGTATGGCATTAAAACAATTGACCTCCAGAAGATCCAACCCCTTCGTAACCAGGCCATTTTTTGTGATATTTTAACTGACAATTGCACCATCATGCGACATTGTATTCAAATAAAATTGATGTCATTTTTTCCCCACAAATAAAGCTTTCTTTTGGTGGTATTTGATCACCTCTGTTTTTTTGTTTTTTTTGTTTGCACTATAAACAAACAAACAAAAAAAAAATACTGACAATTTTGAGAAAAAAAACCTATATAATTTTCTTTTTACTTTCTGCTATAAAACACATCCAAAAAAAAAAAATTCTACATAAATTTAGGCCAATATTTATTCTGCTGCATATTTTTGGTAAAAAAAAATCCCAATAAGCGTATATTGATTGGTTTGTGCAAAAGTTCTAGCGTCTGCAAACTATGGGATATTTTTATTTATTTTTTACTAGTAATGGCGGTGATCAGTGACTTATAGCGGGACTGCGATATTAGGGCAGACATTCTGACACTAACACTTTTGGCAATTTTTGGGAACCAGTGACACTAAAACAGTGATTAGTGCTAAAAATATGCACTGTCACTGTACTAATGACACTGGCTGGGAATCGGTTAACATCAAATTAATGGGTTAACTGTGTGCCTAGCCAGTGTTTTATTACACTGTGTGAGGTGCTTTTACTAGGGAAAGACATGGATCCTTGTCCCTTCCTTGCGCTGACACAAACTCCATCCCTTCCCCCCCTGTCAGAACCGCCATCTGCCTTGTTTACATAGGCAGATCGCAGTTCTCACTCTAACAATCAGTGGGTGCCAGCAGGAATTGAGTGCCCTGCAGCCACCGATCGGCTTTTACTGTCTGTAATGGCAGCGGAAGCAAGTGTGCCCCCTACCCAAAAGTGTCAGATGACATACGTGATCTGTATATAGAAAAAATACAGCGCATAATGGGTGTGTGAGGAATCAGAACTCAAACGATTCTGAATCGGTGCTCAAAAAATAATGCTTAAAAAACACAAGGCATGAAATAAACATAAAGTCAATAAGTGAATGTGAATAGGAGAAATATAATGTCCCAATGAACAGGAGGGTGAGTATATTCCAAGAGGTGGTGGTATTCCGATAGTTGTCAGAAGTCAAATTTCACCATAAACCGACATTTCAACTAGATGGACCAATCATGGCAGAAGTAAAATGTAAAAAACTCTTACCAGATCCCGTGGATTCCCGTGTCAGCGACAGGGAATCGCATGAGCAGTGTGCCACCAAAGGCGTGGAAAGGGAAGTCTTGACACTCGAATCCTCTAGGCTGTAGTCTGCATGGATCTCCGGGAGCAACCAGGTAGGTCCTCACAGGAGGGCAAGAATGTCACTTGTGGAGCTATTAAAGGCACTTAACCTCATTCAGGAGATATGGAGAGAAAAAAATATGCCTCCACATGGTGCAGGTAAAAAGGGGTGTTTTTATTTCTAAAACAACCATAAACAATAAAAACGTGATCATGGTATATAAAAAGGGATGGGCAATATGGAGGATGGTGAATGAGTCCAACGCGTTTCGACCTAGGGGTCTTCAACAGGAGCATAGACCATCCACTCCAGGCTGCCATATATATATATATATATATATATATATATATATATATATATATAAAACTAAAAATATCTGAAAAGGGCCAATCGCAATGTGTAAAGAACAAGCCAATTTCATTGGGTAGGTGTGATCACGTGATCTCACCAAGAAGCAAAACATAATTATCTGCTCATTGTACCTATGGGCCATAAAGAGGTTGGCGAGGCTGGGGGCAAACTTGGCCCCCATAGCCACGCCCCTCTTCTGTAGGAAAAACTGGTTTCGAAACCAGAAATAGTTGTGTCCGGTGGCGAATTTAAGTAATTGCATAATGAAATACGTTGTAAAGAAGGGAGCTTATTGTCTCTAAGGAGGTATTTCTCAACCGCCTCAAATCCCAAATGATGCGGTATGCACGTATACAGTGCTGCCACATCAGCTGTGACTAAAAGCATCCCATCTGAAAATGAAACTGACTCTAATAATTTAATGGTGTCCCTAGTGTCCTTAAGGTATGACGGGGTGGAGCGAACCAACAGCTGCAAATAAAAGTCAACATATTTTCCAATGTGAGCCATAACTGAATTAATCCCGCTGAAAATGGGTCTGCCAGGGGATTAACTGGGTCCTTATGGACTTTGGGGAGGTAATATATAGCAGGAATGCGCGGAACTTGAGGGACTAGAAAACATTTTTCTTTTTTATTTAGAATCCTCAATGCAAATCCCTCATCTTTTAACTCCACCAGGGCCTTTTTAAAAGCCGTGGTGGGGTCAGTAGGAATGGGACTATAAGTGTTAGAATCACTGAGCAGTGGGGTCCCTCTGAGAATAGGTTCATTATGAAGTTCATTTACGAGTAGTTGAGTGATTTTCTGGTCATTCTGGGTTGATTAGCCATTTGCCCTTATGAGTCACTAATATATAAAGTGATATCAAGTGATTACATAGGTACAATGAGCAGATAATTATGTTTTGCTTCTTGGTGTGATCACGCGATCACATCTACCCAATGAAAATGGCTTGTTCTTTACACATTGCGATTGGCCCTTTTCAGATATTTTTAGTTATATATATATGGCAGCCTGGAGTGGATGGTCTATGCCTCTGTTGAAGACCCCTAGGTCAAAACGTGTCGGGCTCATTCACCATCCTCCATGTTGCCCATCTCTTTTTATATACCATGATTATGTTTTTATTGTTTATGGTTGTTTTAGAAATAAAAACACCCCTTTTTACCTGCACTATGTGGAGGCATATTTTTTCTCTCTCCATATCTCCTGAATGAGGTTAAGTGTCTTTAATAGCTCCACAAGTGACGTTCTTCCCCTTCTGATCCACACCTCGGCCGTCTACTGTGAGGACCTACCTGGTTGCTCCCGGAGATCCATGCAGACTACAGCCTAGAGGATTCGAGTGTCAAGACTTTCCTTTCCACGCCTTTGGTGGCACACTGCTCATGCGATTCCCTGTCGCTGACACGGGAATCCAAGGGATCTGTTAAGAGTTTTTTACACATTACTTCTGCCATGATTGGTCCATCTAGTTGAAATGTCGGTTTATGGTGAAATTTGACTTCTGACAACTATCGGAATACCACCACCTCTTGGAGTATACTCACCCTCCTGTGCATTTGGACATTATATTTCTCCTATTCACATTCACTTATTGACTTTATGTTTATTTCATGCCTTGTGTTTTTTAAGCATTATTTTTTGAGCACCGATTCAGAATCGTTTGAGTTCTGATTCCTCACACACCCATTATGCGCTATTATTTTTAATATATATATATATATATACATATATATATATATATATATATATATATATACATATATATATATATATATATATATATATATATATATACATATATATATATATATATATATATATATATATATTCATTGTTTTTGTGAGACTGTATGCAGCAGCTCCCTTTAGCCGTATTTGTTAGCGCGGTGTTTCACATTCATTTTTTATATTATTTATTGACACACACACTGCAGCTTTCATCCTTTTCATTTACTTTGAAAAGTAGTTTGCACTTCCCTTTTCACATGGACGTGTTTGAATATAGGACCTCTAGGTCCCTTAACACTGAAGCAAAAAATAGGTTTTGCCTGGATCAACCACCAGTAATAAAGTCGTAGGTATTGGCAGGATCAGATATTCATCCACATAAACCAATTATCGGATGCAGTTTGGGTTGCCTTGTAGAGCATACAAAACAACTAGGAGAAAAAGGTTCCCCCAAAGAAGGCAAGTTACCCAAACACAATCTGCAAAAACAATGAATTTATTTATACTACAAAACACCACACAGAGCAACAAAAATTGGGCAAAATAGGGAATATATCATAGACCAGGTTAAAACAGATAACGTTATCATTAAAAACAACGGAGCCGCGGCCAATCATACCCCATACACACGCCAATCACCACAGCAGATTCCTACTAACTAGGCAATATTGTATAAGAAAAAAAGGTCCTTAGATGATCAAGATACTGGTAGTGTGACAGTTAGTGGGTAAGGGTGGATGAACAGAAAATTATTGATTGGGGACTGATTCAGCACATCATTTAAATTTTGACAGTCCGGGAACTTAACCCAAATCACAGGTATAGCAGCAGAGATGACCAGCAGTAATTAACTGATGGTTAATCATATGGACACAGGACATACAGGTGAAGCAACTATGTATTGGAGGGAGTAGCGGGGGGAGCAAAGACAGCCCAGGCTGTGCAATAAGCATAAATCGGAGTGATACTTCTCTCACCAGATAGATGGCTCAACAGCTCTGAGATCGTAAGGCTCTACCCCCAGATGATAGCTGTAGATGTCAGTCCAAAGCAGCTTGCCGTCAGATAGAAGATGTCCTCACTGTGTCCAACGCCTTCAAGTGTAATCATGCAGTAAGAAGCTGTAAGCCGGCCGTCAGCTGTTTTTTCCCGGTCAAACATTCATCCACTGTGAGCGCGCGGCTCCGAGGTGACGTGCTGACGTCACGTGCTGACGTGTTTCACCAGCCAATCACCGCTGGTTTCTTCAGAGCAATGGGGAGTCCGTGGACGGAGGTTAAATAGGCTGGTTAATAGAGAATGTAATTACATCTAACGACCACCAGATGTTGTACACGGTTACCACTCATCACAGACATTCAGCAAGTAGAAATGTCGCAATTGGCTATACATGATCAATCATGATCTATTTGTGCAATACAATGCACTTCAAATGTACTAAGCACCAGTTCAAAAACTATTCAGTGAAAGTAGGAGGTAATTAGGAGAGAACAAAAGAGAAAGTCAATATAAAAGCAAACAAAAACAAAAAACAAAAAACAATAATCATTAAGCCAGCAGGGGACCATTATCCAAGGACAGAAACACAAAAAGGAAGGGGGGGGGGCGGCAACCAATTACTTCTCCAGAAAGGGCTGTAGGCTACATTCAATATTTAACCCATTAGGGGCCATCGCCTCCAAGTAGTACGTCCACATTTTTTCCTTCTGGAGGAGGATGGTATCGAAGTCGCCACATCTCGTGGGTAAATTTAACCAATAAATCCCTTTTACCGTTAGGCCCCTTGGATCACGGTTATGGAATTTAGCAAAATGCTGAGAGATGGGGCGTTCATCATTTATCTTTTTGATACCAGCAATGTGTTCACTAATCCTTATTCTTAGAGCTCTTTTGGTTTTTCCCACATAGGTTTTGTTGCATGGACATATAAGCATATAAACTACCCGAGTCGTGGAGCAGTTTATAAACTGTTTAATCTTATAGTCAGTTCCTCCATGGGGATTTGGGAACACATTGGTCTGGTGGACATACTTGCAGATATTGCAATGTCCACATCTATACATACCTGGGGATAGTCTAGAGTCAGTTAGCCAATTTTTCTTGGTGGTCCGAGTGTATTCGGAGTGAACCAAGAGGTCACCAAGATTATTGGCTCTTTTGGCTGTCAAGAGGGGTCTAGAACTCACAAGTTCAGAAATCAAAGGGGCAGATTTTAATATGTGCCAGTGTTTTTGTAGGACTCCCTGGACCGTTTTCCATTGGGACCCATATTTAGTAATGATCCTTGGGAAATTCTGTTCATTATTTTTATGGTGTGAAGATTTTGCAGGAAGTCACAAGAAGTTCATCCCGATTTTTAAGGGTGGCTTTTTTCTTTGCTTTCTTGAGGGACCTGTGAGAGTAGCCTCTCTGTCTGAATCTTTGATACATCTCATGCGCCTCTTCATGGAATTCCTCCTCCACAGAACAATTCCGTCTGATCCGTAGGAATTGTCCTGTGGGTATCCCATCGATTAATGGTTTAGGATGATGGCTTTGGGCAGACAGTAAAGTGTTAGCAGCTGTTTTTTTCCGAAATGTACTAGTAATGATTCCATTTCCGGACCTTCGTTTAGATAGATCGAGAAAGGAGAGCGTCTCAGGATGGTATGAATAGGTCAGATGTATATTTTGGTTATTAGTATTTAGTTCAGACATAAAGTTCTCAAGTTGTTTAACTGAACCCGTCCACACCATCAAAACGTCATCTATGTACCTCAGCCACAGGAGGGAGTGGCTGAGGTACATAGAGGATCTATAGACCGTCATCTCCTCCCAGAGTCCCAAGTGGAGGCATGCGTATGAGGGAGCCCAAGGAGCCCCCATACTTGTGCCTCTTATCTGTTGATAGTATTTACCAAGAAATTGGAAAAAATTATTGTTAAGCATGAACTCAAGAAGTTTTCCAATTAATTCATTTTGAGCACCCTGTTGGGGGTGATGAAGGTCCAGAAAAAACATTGTGGCCGCAATGCCACAATGGTGTGGTATCGATGTATACAGGCTCCAACCAAGAGGCCATCTGTGGGCATAACAAAGTGTTGTAATTTGACAAGAACATCTCTACTGTCACGAACAAAGGAAGGAAGCATATTCACCTTATGTTTGATCAGGGAGTCTATGTATTTACCATTTTTTTCCAGAGGGCCTTTTATAGCTGAAACAATTGGTCTGCCTGGGGGACAGGTAAGGGATTTATGGAGTTTGGGAATTATGTAGAAGGTGGGGATGGTCATTTCATCTACCTTAAGGAAAAGGAGTTCCTTTTTGGTTAAGAGGCCCGCTTCCATTCCCAATTTAAGTTTCCCATTGAGTGTATCGACCAGGGCGAGAAAAGGGGAACTGGTGAGTCTTTTATAAGTAGAGATGTCACCAAGGAGCCTTAGTGATTCATCCTCATACATTTTCTCACTTAGAAGAACCACATTCCCCCTTTGTCGCTCTTCTTAATCACTAGATTAGGTGCATTTTGTAAGTCAAACAGGGCCTGTCTTTCACTATTTGTGAGGTTATTAGGGCCAACCCAATTCCAGTTAATTTTCATAAGGTCTAACTTAACCTGATCTAGGAAAAGCTGAAGCCATTTGTGTTTAGATAATGGGGGCATTTTAGTGGATCTAATTTTTAAATTAGAAGGTCTTCTCAAAGGGTGGCCTAGGTTTTCGTCCGAGTCACTATCACAGTTCTCATCCAATAAGGATATTAGGCATTCAATAGCCTCCTTTTCATCCTTATCGAGAGTAGACTCAGGAGTTAGAGGGTCATTTAACCGTTTTGTGTGCCATAATTTGAAGAGGACCTTCCTTAAGAATAAACTGACATGTTTGAAAACCTCAAACTCATTCATGGATGACGTTGGGGAGAATGAGAGACCCTTTTTAAGTAGATTAATATGCGCCTCAGTGAGATGGAAATCTGAAAGATTGACTACATTAAGATCCATAGGGGTCACGTCAGAAAAATTCAACGTCTCCTCTGGTTTCTCAGTCTCCCACTCGTTCGACTCTGTACGTTTTTATTGTTTATGGTTGTTTTAGAAATAAAAACATCCCTTTTTACCTGCACTATGTGGAGGCATATTTTTTCTCTCTCCATATCTCCTGAATGAGGTTAAGTGCCTTTAATAGCTCCACAAGTGACGTTCTTCCCCTTCTGATCCACACCTCGGCCGTCTACTGTGAGGACCTACCTGGTTGCTCCCGGAGATCCATGCAGACTACAGCCTAGAGGATTCGAGTGTCAAGACTTCCCTTTCCACGCCTTTGGTGGCACACTGCTCATGTGATTCCCTGTCGCTGAATCCACGGGATCTGGTAAGAGTTTTTTACACATTACTTCTGCCATGATTGGTTCATCTAGTTGAAATGTCGGTTTATGGTGAAATTTGACTTCTGACAACTATCGGAATACCACCACCTCTTGAAGTATACTCACCCTCCTGTGCATTGGGACATTATATTTCTCCTATTCACATTCACTTATTGACTTTATGTTTATTTCATGCCTTGTGTTTTTTAAGCATTATTTTTTGAGGACCGATTCAGAATCGTTTGAGTTCTGATTCCTCACACACCCATTATGCGCTGTATTTTTTATATATATATATATATTCATTGTTTTTGTGAGACTGTATGCAGCAGCTCCCTTTAGCCGTATTTGTTAGCGCGGTGTTTCACATTCATTTTTTATATTGTTTATTGACACACACACTGCAGCTTTCATCCTTTTCATTTACTTTGAAAAGTAGTTTGCACTTCCCTCTTCACATGGACCTGTTTGAATATAGGACCTCTAGGTCCCTTAACACTGAAGGTGTTTTAACTAACACCAATCCAAACTCTGAAATAGGTGGCATTTTTGTCAGATTTAAAAATCTGATTTGCGAACTTCACCTTCAGTGGGACACAGCTTTTCTTGAGCAATACATCAAGGAACAGATGGTCCCTTGAGGTCTCAGATGGGATATTCATCCTCAATAGGGATGAGCTTCATGTTCGAGTCGAACCCATGTTCGACTCGAACATCGTCTGTTCGTCCGTTCGCCAAATTGCGAACGATATGGGCCGTTCGCGCCAAATTCGTGTGGCACGTCACGGCCCATAATTCACTGCGGCATCGCAGTGCATTGCTGGCTGATGATTGGCCAAGCATGCACTATGACCCGCATGCTTGGCCAATCACAGCACCGTCTGAACAGAGAGCCGTAATTGGCCAAAGCCAAGGAGGCTTTGGCCAATTATGGCTCAGGGGATTTAGTACACGGCCCACACTATATAAGGCCGCTTGCACGGCGGCCCTGTGTAGTGTGTGTTCCGGCGTTCATTGAGAGAGAGAGAGAGACAGACAGTGACATTGGATTTGAGTTAGATAGATTAGGCAGAACAGTCAGTCAGTTAGCTGCACTTACAGTGTATTGTGTATATATATGCATCCAGGTGTTGCATATATATATATATATATATATATATATATATATATATACACTGTATTCAGTTTAGCTAGATCCGTTCCTGTTATCTTCCTACTGACAGGCAGGCTTGTCTTGTTACAGTATTTACAGCTACCTGAAGAAAATTACTGGTGTTCTTTTGATCCTATTAGTACCACAGTCAGGCAGCTAGACTATTTACAGTTAGTGCAGTGCATCCTGCTCACAGTGTTCAGCTAAACCTACAAGTTAGTGGGGTGCATCCTGCTCACCAGTGTTCAGCTAGATCCGTTCCTGTTATTTTCTTACTGACAGGCAGGCTTGTCTTGTTACAGTATATACAGCTACCTGAAGAAAATTACTGGTGTTCTTTTGATCCTATTAGTACCACAGTCAGGCAACTAGACTATTTACAGTTAGTGCAGTGCGTCCTGCTCACAGTGTTCAGCTAGATCCGTTCCTGTTATCTTCTTACTGACAGGCAGGCTTGTCTTGTTAAAGTATTTACAGCTACCTGAAGAAAATTGCTGGTGTTCTTTTGATCCTATTAGTACCACAGTCAGGCAGCTAGACTATTTACAGTTAGTGCAGTGCGTCCTGCTTACAGTGTTCAGCTAAAACTACAAGTTAGTGGGGTGCGTCCTGCTCACAGTGTTCAGCTAAACCTACAAGTTAGTGGGGTGCGTTCTGCTCACAGTGTTCAGCTAAACCTACAAGTTAGTGCGGTGCATCCTGCTCACAGTGTTCAGCTAAACCTACAAGTTAGTGGGGTGCGTCCTGCCCACAGTGTTCAGCTAGATCCGTTCCTGTTATCTTCTTACTGACAGGCAAGCTTGTCTTGTTACAGTATTTACAGCTACCTGAAGAAAATTGCTGGTGTTCTTTTGATCCTATTAGTACCACAGTCAGGCAGCTAGACTATTTACAGTTAGTGCAGTGCGTCCTGCTCACAGTGTTCAGCTAAACCTACATGTTAGTGGGGTGCGTCCACCTCACAGTGTTCAGCTAAAGCTACCTGTATAAGGTTGGTGGTGTTCTCATACTACAGGCAGGCAGTTGATTTTGCTAGCTGCAGTATCAGTACATATATATATGTATATATATATATATATATATATATATATATATATATATATATATATATATATATATGTGTATATATATGTATATATATATATATATATATATATATATATATAAATATCCCAGCTTAGTGCAGCTACAGGCCATTAGTATGTCTGGAAGGCCAAGAAGGAGAGGCAGACAGTCACAAGCCAATAAGAGAGGGCAAGCAGGCTCTGTGTCTAGTCCTGGTCATGGAGACGGTGCATACTCAACAGCACGTGGCCGTGGGACACGCTTGGCCTTTTTTTCGGCAGCTGGCCGCGTTGAGCCGCAACATGCGGAAGACTTGGTCGAGTGGATGACCAAGCCATCCTCATCCTCCTCATCCTCTCTCACCCATGCCCAGGGTACTTTGTCTGGCAAAGCAGCGGCCTCTTCCCTCAGCTCAATGTCATCAGTGACTCCTTACCTAGCCCCACCATGTCCTCCTGAGGAGTCCCTCGAACTGTTTGACCACAGTGTTGGGTACATGCTCCAGGAGGATGCCCAGCGTTTGGAAGGCTCTGATGATGATACTGAGCTCGATGAAGGCAGTAACATGAGCACGGACAGAGGGGGTGCCCAAGAAAGACAGCAATCTGGCAGTCATGCTCCCCCTGCTGCAGCATACTGCCAGGTTTGCTCCAGTGATGAGGAGGGAGGGGATGATGAGGTCACTGACTCAACGTGGGTGCCTGATAGGAGAGAGGAGGAGGAGGAGGCGGCACATCACCAACGAGGCAGGATGCCCTCCAGGGGCCAGCCTAAGGGCAGCACATTGACTGCATTACACCCCAAAGCTCCACATGTGCAGGGCGCTGCAGTCTCTGCGCGTTATTCAAAAAGTTCTTTGGTGTGGGCCTTTTTTAAGACGAGTGCATCAGATCGCACCGCTGCTATTTGCAACATATGTCTCAAGCGTATCTCACGTGGCCAAAACATCTCCCGCTTGGGTACCACATGCTTGACCAGACATATGTTGACCTGCCATGCAGTTCGTTGGCAAGCGTATCTAAAAGACCCACACCAAAGAACAAAGAGGACCTCTCCTTGCTCCTTATCAGCTGAGATCTCCAACCCCACTATACCTTCAGTCCTCTCTGAGACCTGCACTGAGAGGAATGAAGGTGTAGAATTAGGTGTGTCACAGCCAAGTACTTGTGGGCAATCTGCTTTTGGTACACCGACGTCAGATTGTACCAGGCAAATTTCCCTGCCCCAGCTGCTGCACCGCTGAAAGAAGTTTGCTTCCAGCCATCCACATGCCCAGCGGTTGAATGCTAGCTTGGCAAAATTGCTAGCACTTCAACTGCTGCCTTTTCAGTTGGTAGACTCTGCCCCCTTCCGTGAGTTTGTGGAATGTGCGGTTCCTCAGTGGCAGGTACCCAAACGCCACTTTTTCTCACGGAAGGCGATTCCGGCTCTCTACCGGCATGTGGAAGGCAATGTCCATGCCTCGCTGGACAGGGCGGTCAGCGGTAAGGTGCATATTACCGCTGACTCATGGTCTAGCAGGCATGGACAGGGACGTTACCTAAGTTTCACGGCGCATTGGGTGACTCTGCTGGCAGCTGGGAAGGATGCGGGACAAGGTACAGTAGTGTTGGAGGTTGTTCCGCCACCACGCCTCCAAAATGCTAATGATTGTGACACACCTCTCTCCTCCACCCCCTCCTCTTCTTCTTCCTCCATGGCCTCTTCCTGCGCTTTGTCCTCAGAACCAGCGGTGCTCCGTAGCCGTTCAAGGGGCTACACAAGTAAGCAGGCCAAAAGATGCCATGCGGTGCTTGAGCTGGTGTGCTTGGGGGACAGGAGCCACACTGGGGCAGAGGTTCTGTCAGCTCTGCAGGGGCAGGTTCAGAGGTGGTTGACGCCACGCCAACTTAAGGCAGGAATGGTGGTTTGCGACAATGGTACCAACCTCCTCTCTGATCTCCGACAGGGACAAATGACCCATGTGCCCTGTTTGGCTCACGTCCTTAACTTGGTGGTGCAGCGGTTTTTGGGCAGGTACCTGGGCTTACAGGATGTCCTGAGGCAGGCCAGGAAAGTCTGTGTGCATTTTTGCCGGTCATATAATGCCAGTGCTCGGCTGACGGACCTCCAAAAGGAGTTTAACCTGCCCAAGAACTGCCTAATCTGTGACATGCCCACCAGCTGGAATTCAACGTTGGCCATGCTGCAGCGGCTGCACACGCAGCAGAGGGCCATCAATGAGTACCTGTGCGACTATGGCACCAGGACAGGGTCAGGGGAGCTTGTTTTTTTCCCCACACCAGTGGGCCATGATTAGGGATACATGCACTGTCCTGTCACCATTTGAGGAGGCCATGAGGATGGTGAGCAGTGACAGTGCATGCATCAGTGACACGGTCCCCCTTGTCCACCTGTTGGAGCACACGCTGCATGAAATAATGGACAGGGCACTTGAGGCAGAACAGAGGCAGGAAGAGGAGGACTTCCTTAGCTCTCAAGGCCCCCTTTATCCAGACAGTGTTCCTGCGTGCTCGCCGATCACACAGGAAGAGGACGAGGAGGAGGAGGAGGAGGAAGATTGTGTCAGTATGGAAGTGGAGCCTGGCACTCAGCATCAGCAGCAGTCTTTAAGGGATCAGTCCCAAGAAACACATGGACTTGTACATGACTGGGAGGAGGTGGCTGCGGACCATGTCGTCCTTAGTGACCCAGAGGACTCCGGACCGAATGCCTCAGCAAACCTACGCTGCATGGCCTCCCTGATCCTGCAAAGCCTGCGTAAGGATCCTCGTATTCGTGGTATCAAGGAAAAGGACCAATACTGGCTGGCAACCCTCCTTGATCCACGTTACAAGGGTAAGGTTGCGGACCTTATCTTGTCATCGCAGAGGGAGCAGAAGATGAAACATCTTCGGGAGACCTTGCAGAAAGGTCTGTGCAACGCGTTCCCAGAGACTGGGAGGTTACAAACTCCTGTTTCTGGACAACGTGTTGCTGAGGCTTCGGTCAGTCAAAGAAGGAGCGGTGGAGAAGGTGGCCGTCTGACCGATGCGTTCAGACAATTTTTTGGTCCGCAGCCCCAAGGTATGATCGGTTCCAGCAACCATCGCCAGCGTCTGTTTTACATGGTGCAGGAATACCTAGGGGCAAGATCAGACTTGGACACCTTTCCCACCGAAAATCCTCTGGGTTACTGGGTCTTGAGGATGGATCACTGGCCAGAGGTTGCACAGTATGCAATTGAGCTACTGGCCTGTCCTGCATCCAGCGTTCTTTCGGAATGCACATTCAGTGCTGCTGGAGGCGTGGTAACCGATCACAGGGTGCGTCTGGCCACCAACTCGGTCGATCGACTGACCTTCATGAAAATGAATCAGTCTTGGATCAGCACCAGCTACCAAGCACCTGATGCTGATGTAACCAAATAATTTTTTTTTAAATCTCAGATCCCTTCAAAGACTGCCTATGCTGATGCTGAGTGACTATCCCTGAGTAATTATCCTCTTCCTCCTCAATGATCACGCTGATAGCTTGTAAGAACATTTTTGGTTCTGGGCGCCACCACCAGTGCCTAAGGCACAATTTTTCAGCCCCTGTTTAACAGGGGCGTGTAATTACAATTTTTGATGCAATACTTTGCAGCAGGGCTCATTTCAGCATTCCAACTAGAGTATCGGTGAGGGGTTGCAGTATTGTGGCACCAGCACCAGTGCCTAAGGCCCAATTTTTCTGCCCCTGTTTAACAGGGGCATGTAATTACAATTTTTGATGCAATACTTTGCAGCAGGGCTCGTTCCTGCGTTCCAACTAGAGTGTCTGTGAGGGGTTGCAGTGTTGTGGCACCACCACCAGTGCCTAAGGCCCAATTTTTCAGCCCTTGTTTAACAGGGGCATGTAATTACAATTTTTGATGCAATACTTTGCAGCAGGGCTCGTTCCTGCGTTCCAACTAGAGTGTCTGTGAGGGGTTGCAGTGTTGTGGCACCAGTGCCTAAGGCCTAATTTTTCAGCCCCTGTTCAACAGGGGCATGTAATTACAATTCTTGATCTAATATTTCACAGCAGGGCCCATTTCTGCACCCACCAAGAGTGAGTGAGGACTTACAGTGTTGTGGCACCAGCACCACCACCACCACCACCAAAGGCCCAATTTTTCTGCCCTTGTTCAACAGGGGCATGTAATTACAATTCTTGATCTAATATTTCATAGCAGGGCCCATTTCTGCACCCACCAAGAGCGAGTGAGGACTTACAGTGTTGTGGCACCAGCACCACCACCACCAAAGGCCCAGTTTTTCTGCCCCTGTTCAACAGGGGCATGTAATTACAATTCTTGATCTAATATTTCACAGCAGGGCCCTGTGAGGGCTTACAGTGTTGTGGCCACAACAACACCTAAGGCCCAAATTTCTGCTGAGTATATAGGGCAGGCCCCTACTTTCAAACATCTAACTTACAAACGATTCCTACTTGCAAACGGAAGGAGACAACAGGAAGTGAGATGAAATCTACCCCTAGGAAGGGAAATTCTCTCCTGTAAGAGTTAATATGGGAAAAACATTTCTCCTTTCCACTGATGCTTTCCAATCCTTGTTCCACAAAAAACCCAAATTTTCAAAAAACATTTGTCATTGGGACAAAAAGTGAGGTGAAATCTTCTGAAGAGGAGGAAAGACAACAAAACAAATGTCACATAGGTGATAACCCTTCCCTATGTTTTCCAAAAAGCTTAAAAAAGAATTTTTGGCTGGAGCTAAACACGTTAAAAATGTACCCGTTCAAAATTACAAACAGATTCTACTTAACAACAAACCTACAGTCCCTGTCTTGTTTGCACCGCCTGTATACTGCTGTTCAGAGTATATAGGGCCTGGTGGCCCCACACCTTTCCTTATTTTAATTTGGGTGCGGGGTTCCCCTTAATATCCATACAAGACCCAAAGGGCCTGGGAATGGACTGGGGGGTACCTGTGCCGTTTGTCTCACTGATTTTCATCCATATTGCCAGGACCCAACATTACATTAAACCGGCAAGCAGTTTTAAATGAGATTTTTTCCTTTAAAAATGACATTTGGTGCAGGGACTGTTTTAAACACGGGAAACACGCGCCACTTTACAGGCATACTATAGACACCCCCCAGGTACGATATTTAAAAGAATATTTCACTTTTTTTTTTTTTTACTTTAAGCATCATTAAAATCACTGCTACCGAAAAAACGGTTGTTTTTAAAAGTTTTTTTTTGCATTGATACATGTCCCCTGGGGTAGGACCCGGGTCCCCAAACCCTTTTTAGGACAATACCATGCAAATTAGCCTTTAAAATGAGCACTTTTGATTTTGAACGTTCGAGTCCCATAGACGTCAATGGGGTTCTAACGTTCGTGCGAATTTTCGGTCCGTTCGCGGGTTCTGGTGCGAACCGAACCGGGGGGTGTTTGGCTCATCCCTAATCCTCAACAGGATGAACTTGATTTAGAATCATGGTACAAATACTTCAATGAAGTTGGTATTAAATTACTTGGTTACCTAGTTGAAAAGAAAAAGATCAGATTGTCCCTCATAGATATTGAAATCAAAGAGTTGAGAGACAAACTGATTCCCTTTAAGACCTCTACTGAATATATTTCATTATCAAATCATTTGAGAAGTGTTTTAGAAAAGGAAGAAAAGGACCAACGTAACAAAAAACAGAAAAAGTATAATAGGGATTATACCGATTATACTACGCATTCAGTTTTCAATTGGCAGAAGAAACTCAATACTTCCTCTTCTTCTTCCAATGGAGAACCTCCAGCCATGGAAACTTCTATTGCTTCTGCGGCCTATCCAGACAGAACATTGGTTTATCAACCATCATCCAAACCAACAGTGAAGGAGGCCACATCCAAGAGACAAGGCCCCGAACAGGGACCCCCCTCGAGCCCCCCGAGGCCCTCCCCCTCCTCGAAATCCCAGGGGAGGTGCTTCTGGGTGGAGAGGTCCACCTAGGGGACACCCTATTGATTCTCAGCAGAGAAACAATTCAAGAGGCCCCCCATCACACCACGGTCCTTTTCAGGGCCACCGTGCACCACAACATCAGAATCTGGAACACAGTTATCATACTCCTATCCGTGTGAGTAATCGTTATACTCCTCTCATAGATAATGCTCTCTATGATATGCATCGAGAAACTTATGCCTATCAAGAGAGGGATGAGGATTACTACCACGGATCCCCATATAATTACAACCAGAATTGGCCTGGCCCCAGTCACACTTTAGATTTTCAGAGAGCCACATAGGGATACTCAGGACATTTAGAAAGAAAAGAGGGTCCAAAGGGGGGAGGAGGGTCCAATGCCAAAAGAAAAAGAACATAAAGGGGAAAGGTATTTTTAATTTGAGTTCCGTTATTTTGACAGAGGCTGAGAAGTCGGTCCTCAACAGAGGACTCAAGTTTGTCCCTCCTAAACCTCTCAATAAATTTTCTACATTCATTGATGTTCTTAAATTAACACGTAAGCTGAGTATACAAAGACATTTCCTTACTAGACCCTTCATGCCGTCTACAAGTCAGGAGATCTCTTCTATACGAATTCCCTCGGTTCCCTCTAGCACCAATATAGGTTCACATCATTCAGATACCATCCCTTCTGATCTACATGTTGTTCATTCAGGATTGTCCAATCCTTCTTTATTCAACCCCCCAGGTTCTCAAGCACCCTCCATTCAGGTTTTCAAAAATCTTGTCTTGGAGGATCTAGACAAATTAACAGAACGTAAGAAACGTCTCTATGTCAAACCTGACATTAAAAAGGGTCTCAGATCATTATGTGAAAAAAAGAACCTTGTAATCCGCCCTGCGGATAAGGGTCGAGGTATTGTAGTTCTTGATAAGGCAGACTACCTCAAAGAAATGTATAGAATCCTCAGTGATTCTAACACTTATAGTCCCATTCCTACTGACCCCACCATGGCTTTTAAAAAGGCCCTGGTGGAGTTAATAGATGAGGGATTCGCATTGGGGATTCTAAATAAAAAAGAAAAATGTTTTCTAGTCCCTCAAGTTCCGCACATTCCTGCTATATATTACCTCCCCAAAGTCCATAAGGACCCAGTTAATCCCCCTGGCAGACCCATTGTCAGCGGGATTAATTCAGTTATGGCTCACATTGGAAAATATGTTGACTTTTATTTGCAGCCGTTGGTTCGTTCCACCCCATCATACCTTAAGAACACTAGGGACACCATTAAATTATTAGAGTCAGTTTCATTTTCAGATGGGATGCTTTTAGTCACAGCTGATGTGGCAGCACTGTATACGTGCATACCGCATCATTTGGGCTTTGAGGCGGTTGAGAAATACCTCCTTAGAGACAATAGGCTCCCTTCTTTACAACGTATTTCATTATGCAATTACTTAAATTCGCCACCGGACACAACTATTTCTGGTTTCAAAACCAGTTTTTCCTACAGAAGAGGGGCATGGCTATGGGGGCCAAGTTTGCCCCCAGCCTCGCCAACGTCTTTATGGCCCAGTGGGAAGAGGATGTCGTCTATGCGGCACAGAGACTGGAGTTGACTCTCTGGGCCAGGTACATAGATGACATCCTCTTCCTATGGGATGGCGACCGTGCATTGTTAGATACCTTCATGACCATCCTTAACACCAACGATAGGGGGATATCTTTGAGTTATGAGGCCAGCTCTACCAAAGTACATTTTCTAGATCTGGAAATCTTTGTAGTAGAAAAACATTTATGCCCCGTACACGGTCGGACTTTGTTCGGACATTCCGACAACAAAATCCTAGGGTTTTTTCCGACGGATGTTGGCTCAAACTTGTTTTGCTTACACACGGTCGCACAAAGTTGTCGGAATTTCCGATCGACAACCACGCGGTCACGTACACCACGTACGACGAGACTAGAAAAGGCCGGTTCAGAACCAAGCGCGGCACCCTTTGGGCTCCTTTTGCTAATCTCGTGTTAGTAAAAGTTTGGTGAGAGACGATTCGCGCTTTTTCAGACTCGTGGCTTTCAGATCGTTTTCTGCTGTTCAGTTTGTGCTTGTGGGTTTGTATCTGCTCTTCAGTGCGTGCAGTCAGTTCGTATCAGAGTTTTCTGTGTGATCTTGCCTGCTCGTTGCTGTTTTTCAGGTCGCTCTTCACAGGCCTTGCTATTCTTCAGTGCGTTCTGTTACTTTGTTCTGAGCAGCCGACCGTTTTCTAGCCATGTTTCGTATGCGTACTCCTCGTACAGTTCGTGCTGTGCGGGGGCTTGGTGTTGGGGTCCTGACCTTGACACAAGTCCAGTCCATGAACAGGGTGGGGAGGAGTTCATGGACCAAGAATTGGTTGCTTCAGCGTCACCAGTTCTCTCATATGCTTTTGCTCCGTGAGAATAATCCTGATGATTTCAGGAACTTTCTCAGGATGACGGACCCCGTGTTTCACCGTTTGTTGGCTTTGCTGACCCCTTATATTAGCAGGCAGGATACCTGCATGAGGCAAGCCATAACTCCGGAGCAGAGGTTGGTCGCTACCTTGCGGTATTTGGCCGCAGGGAGAAGCCTGCAGGACCTCAAGTTCTCGACAGGCATCTCCCCCCAGGCTCTTCTTTGTGGACATTTACTGCTTGTGTTTGTTTAAGCTGACCCTGACAGAAATGTGTGGAGTGCAGAAAATATCGTGATTGTGTAACCTTATACAAAGCACTGTTGGCTGTTATTTACTAAATGCAAAGACACTTTTCACTACAAGTGCACTTGCAACTGCACTGAAACTGCACTTGTAGTGCAAAGTGGATTTCCCCTTAGGAAATAACCCCCATTTTCTCATAAAACAACAATTACATCACCCCAAAAGTGTTGTAGTGTTGAGACAATAATCCACACATTCTTGATGAACAATCTTTTTAATACCTGCACAATCACATGTGCATTTACCGAAGGTTTTTCTGACAAACCAACATGTTTGTTGTATACCAATTTTTGTGGTGTCATTATCCAAAATCAAAATGTGCATTTTATAGAAAACAGGCCTGTGTAAAACCAACAAGAGAGACACAAATCTTGATCTTACAAAGTTCACATTTGGTAGAACTGAAAGGCAATATCAGACATGAGTATTTAGGAACTGTGTTTGATATAGCGTTCAGATGGGGGGAAATCACCCCTGGAAAAGCCAAATTTGGAAGATGCACACAAATTTCCCAATGTCAACATGTGCTAGCTGCCATCACGGGGGATCAAGGGATGTGTTTTGGGGGAGAAAGCCCTTCCTCACCGCTACTTTATTATTGAGGAAGGGGTTGCACCCCCAAAACGCATCCATTGATCTCCCGTGATGGCAGATAGCACATGTTGACACACTGTGTGCATCTTCCAAATTTGGCTTTGGGAAAAATCACAAAAACATTTCGCACATTGTAGCACACAAAAGAAGAAAGTGATTTGGAGGGGCTTTAAACTCGCCCAAAACATCAATGATGTTTTTATATTTTGGAATAACATCATTGATGTTTTGCTTGATGCTTTCTAATTGTAAATTACACCCCATGATCTCCCCGATCAGGATCTGGGCACTTTCGGATGTGAAAGGATCTGGATCCACAACCTCACGATCACCTAAAAAGAGAGGAACCCCAAAATAAATTAGGTTTCAAAAAAATGCCACAATCCATCTCTTATCGGAGCCTGTGGTTGCAGACGCTCACCTGTTGTGGTAACTACTTCCACCACGTCTTCTTCCTCCTGCTCATCTTGTGTTGGGGGGATTTCCCCTTCTTCCAGAGGGGGGGGCTCTGGTCTCCTCGGATGAGGGGTGTCTTCCGAGTCTTTTCTCCCCTATGTAAAACAAAAATGGTATAATTAGCACACAGATATTTGATGGCAGAACTATAAAGATGAAACATTGCTTGGAAGTGGGGTACAATTATCTATTTTAGCAGAGTTCCAAGATGTAGCTTTTTTAGTGTCCTTTGTCAAGCTGCAATACTTTACCTGTTTGGTAAAAGCTTCACAGATGTAGCCCCCCCTATAGTATACACTGGAGCACCTGTGTGGCCCCCTAATAAAAATGGTGTTCTTGTGTCCCACACTAGTGCTCCAGTGTCCAGATGTGAAAACAGCTGCTCAGTGTCCTCTCCTTACACAGAATCTAGTTTGCATTTCATTCTAGTAACAAAGCCATCTACACAACCCAATTCTTTGAAGACAAGTATAGGGCCTCAAAATGGTGGCCAAATGCATATGGCCTAAACAATGGTATTTTATCGTCCGAAATAACAATGTGGGATCCGAACGAATAATGTGCCCATGAACATGAAAGTTGCCATTTTAAACTGTACAACAGTTCCTAAAAGCACATGGAGCAGCACGAACGTAATAAACATAAAGAATAGGAACACAGCACAACTACTTACTTTTTTGCAGCACTCTCCGGATCTTTCTGTACTACTCATGTTCTCGTAATTTCAGGTCCGACCACCGCTTCCTGAGCTGATCTTTCGATCGTCGTACCCCGAATTTCCGGTGCAGACTCCTGACCACTTTCGCCATGATCTTGGCCTTTCGGACATTGGGGCTGGGGTAAGGCCCATACTTTCCATCATAGTCGGCCTTCTTCAGGATATCCACCATCTCCAACATCTCCCCAAAGGACATATTTGAGTCCTTTAATCTCCTTCTGGATCGGGACGTTTCAGGCTCTGGCCTTTCCTCCTCCTCCTCCTCCTCATTGCTACAATTAGCATGATCCTGCTGTCTATCCGCCATGTGCTCTTCCCCCACTGTGCCGAACGAAAAGGGGCAGGGAATAGACTAGAAAGAACGTCAGGGGCGGGCGGAGTTATACGCATGTGCAGTGTGTATAAATCGTAACGCGCGCGTCTTACGTACGATCTGTGAGCGGAGGAAGGAGCATCGGAGACGCCGATCGTGCTAACGAAGGTAGGATCTAAACTTGGGACTATACTGCTTCGAAATGGAAGCCTATATTGTAACAAGATTAGGGGAGTTTGGCCTGACATTAGGCTTTGTCTTGTGTTGTGTCTTACAGAGAAAATGGATGGGTTCAACGACCACAATTTCCTGCCCCTGTTCATAGACAAGTACAGGGAGCTGCCCTGTCTGTGGCAAGTGAGACACCCCCACTATAATCACAAACAGAAGAGGCAGGCAGCGCTGGAGAAACTGCTGGAGTTGGTGAAGCCGGTGGTCCCCACAGCAACCATCCCTTATTTGAAAGCTAAAATTGGTGGCCTGAGGAGCACTTATCTTAGGGAGCGCAAGAAGGTCACAGATTCCCAGAGGTCCGGAGCTGCAGCAGATGACATTTATGTCCCCAGGCTCTGGTACTATGAGAGACTGCGATTTCTGTCAGACCACACTGAAGTCAGGGAATCCCTCTCCACTCTTCCTTCCACGCTTCCTTCCATCCCAGCTGAGGCTTCCGATGTCCAACCTGGGCCTTCCAGCCAGGAAGAAGTGGAGGAGCCTAGCTGGAGTCAGGTATAGCATTCTTCTACAGATTTCTGGTCAATAAATAAATGATGTTTATTAGATGTTATTATTGATCACTAATTGCTGATTAAAAAAAGTGCTTTACATATCAATAGACAGTAGTGGGCACCCAAAATTGGGAAAAGAATGAAAACTACTGGGCTCAGAAGGATAGTCTGTTATATTTGTTAACATTCAATTTGCAGCAGTCAGGAGGTGAAAATTGTGTGTGATTGATGAATAAAAAACTAAAACTATGTCCCTTTTTCATACACAGGAAGACCTCAGCCAGGAGGAGGTTGTGGAATGTGGCAGTCAGGAGGAGGCGGGGATTAGTGGCAGCCAGGAGGAGGCAGGGCTAAGTGTCAGCCAAGAGAAGCCAGGGACAAGTCGCAGCCTGACTGAGTCTCAGGTCCCTCCCCTCCGCCTGCCATATAAACGAGCCAGGAAGGCCACTCCGAGTCCCGTGCAGGATTCAGCGTACAGGCTGATCCAGGAGGCTTCGGCGTCCCTCCGAGCCTTCCCCAGTCCTGAAGAGGCCTTTGCCTGCATGGCTGCCACAAAATTGCAGGGCATGCAGGAGGGTCAACGCAAGATCTCTGAGGACCTGATTTATAAAGTCCTTCGTAAGGGGGAGAGTGGGGAACTGACACACAAGACGGATGTCATTGAGATCGACGATCCTCCTCCTCCTCCTCCTCCTCCTCCTCCTGCTGCCACAACTCCACCACCACAGCCAAAGGCTGGAAGGAAGCGTGGAAAGAAGACCTGAGAGTGATTGCCCTGGGTTCAGTCTGGTCTGACAGAAGCTGCAGTCTCTCGTATGACCACAGCCTGGGGACACAGATGTCATCTGCTGCTTTCCGGATCTCTGGGACTTCTGGACCAGACTGCCCTCCCTTATGATATGGACTCCTCAGGCCACCAATTTTGCTTTTAAATAGTCGATGTCTGCCCCGGGGGTCCAAGGATTCGCCCACTTCTGCAGTTTCTCCAGCGTTGCCTCCCTCTTTGTTTAGTTGTGAGCCCTTAATAAAATTTTTTTGGGTAAATTCTACTCTCCTGTGTGTGTTTTCATCCAAAAAGCACAGTTTGTTGGTGACGATTCAGGTACATTTCTAAAGTACAATGTGAAATTAACAAGGGACAACAACACCAAACAATCTCCTACAGATTAAATAGAACAACATATTAGTGGTGTTGTGGGAACTTGTCACAAAAAACACACAAACATTTTCGGGAATAGAAATCAAAATCACCAAAAAAGAGGATTCTAGACCGGATGTGGGAGTGAGAGGGTGTGCGAGATCTCCTCTCCCTCCGCTCTGACCAGCTAAGCCACGGGTTGAGGAGACTATCGGTGTGTGCAGCAGTACAAGCGGCAGTGTAAGCAGCGGTGTCCGGCCAACTACAGCACTACAGCACTACTGAGCAGATCGCTCCCTGGCGCAGACGCGGTGGACGGAGCTGAGGCGGGGTGTGAGAGACCCCTGTGGCGTGCCGGTGGCCGGGTAAAGGGACGCTCCGGTGGCGGCTATAGCAGCACCAGCAGTGGCGGCGTCAGTGAGTGTGGCGGTGGAGAGCCAGGAAGATGGAGCTATAGGGGTGGCGTGAGAGGCCCCCCCCTTGGGTTATCAGCAGCAACCAAATCTGGTCGAACACAGTAGCAGCAGCGGGGCAATGAACAAAGTAAGCTATCAGAATTAACATCGCAACGCTGGGAATCCGGAAAGCTGCTAAGAAGACCCCAGACATAGGTGAAAACTTTCCTACTTTTCTTTTTATATAATATGATTTTTTTTTTCCTGGTTCCTGGTTAAAGAGCTGGCCTGTGAGTTGGCCTTTGATTGATTGGTTCCTGAAGAAACCTAATTGAGTTTGTAATGTGAAACCTGGGTTAACTAGAAACCTGCTGCCTTATTACTTTTTGAGCCTATTTACCCTATTGAAGTAATATCTTACATAGAGGAAATTAGCAACCCCAGTCCGAAGTGGGAGACGGACGGGGGTACTGGCGTACGAGGTTTCACCTTTTTGTTTCTTAAAACAATAAAAGAACCAGTGGAACTGTGTGATGTAAGCTGCTTATCATAAACATCAGCTGCAAGTGAAACGGCGTTGCACAAGTACTTGTTTATTGTCCCAAGAATCACTGATCTGACGCTGGCAGAGTTATATGGAGGACTATCTTTGTGATACCTCTTTTTTCTTTTTTTTTCTATGCAAAACTAGTAGTCCGGGACTGTAACAATTTTAGATCGCAATTTGCTAAAAGGAAAAGAAACTTTTTTTTTTTTTTTTTTTTTTTTTTTCTCCTTTTTTACCCCCCCCCCCTCCTCCCTTTTTTTTTTTTTTTTTTTTTTCTCCTCCCCCCTCATGGCATAATAACATGGCTGGGAAGCGGGCAGCAGAGGAAAAATTAAACCAGCACCAGTTACAAAATCAGCCGCACCAAGCAGGAGGTCAGGTTACACGCTCGGCTAGAAACCAGACAAACCAAGCGAAAGTCGCAGCAGCAGCTGCAGTAGCGGCAGCAACAAAACTAGAGCGTTTTTCCAGGACATCCCTATCACCAGTAAAATCCCAACAGCTAACCCAAGCGAGTACCCAGGCGAGTAGGAAAAGTCACAGCCAAAGCAGCGGGCCAATATTGGCCGCAGCAAGCCCACTTGCAGTGCCCTCAATAAGTCACGGAATAGGAAAACTTCCCCCTATAAGCGGTGACACAGATCCTAAAAGGCTACCCAATACAACTGAGCCCGGGATGGAGAGTGGCCAAAGTGGAGGAGCGGAAGAGCCAACAATGAGGGACCTCATGTATGCGATTACTGCATGTAAGGAATCAATTTTTGGTTTGGGTGCTCAGCTAAAAAGCATAAGAGAAGAATTGATAGCGCTGGGTAGTAGATTGAAAGAAATGGAGGGAAGAACAACAGCCCTAGAGGAAAGATTAAGCCTGGTGGAAGATATACTATCCCCGCTCAGACAAGATATGACTGACATGAAGAAACGCATAGAAAATCAATCCGCCAAAATAGATGAACTAGAAAATAGAAATCGAAGAAACAACATAAGAGTAATAGGCATGCCGGAACGGAGCGAGGGACCTGACCCTATTGAATTTTTGGAGGGATGGATCAAGGAGATATTTGGGGCTTCATCTTTTTCTCCTTTTTTTGGCATCGAACGCGCCCATCGAATCCCCTCCAAATCTCGGCAGGGCAAGGAGTACCCAAGACCTATAATTATGAAAATGTTCAACTTTAGAGATAAGGTGTCTTTGCTTCGGAAAGCGAGAGAAATGAGAGAAATCCTGTATAGGGGAGCGCGAATTTCACTATATCAAGACTTCTCCCCAGACCTGCAAAAGCTCAGGGCGGCATACATGCCAATTAAACGTGTGCTTCAGCAAAAAAAGATGGATTATGCACTACTGTACCCCGCCCGCATGAGAATAACCACCAGGAATGGGACATTCTTCTTTGATTCTCCCCGCAAAGTGGAAGACTGGCTGGAGAATGTAGAGAGGACAACACGGAATGAAGGAGAGGAGAGATTAGAGACTGATTAGATTGCGGACTTTTTCTTTTTTTTTTTTTTTTTTTTTTTTTTTTTTTTTTTTCCTTTCCGTCCTTATGTGGTATTAGGGAGGGGGGAGAGAAGAGGGTAGGTTGATACAATGAGTAATACACTAAAGAATTAAGTAGGCGATGTGTTGCAGGTAGAAGTTGAGAAAGAAGTACAGGGATAGACCATAAAGTAGTAAAGGTTAGTATACACTTACTTAATTCACTGGATTGACATGACAGATTATCTTTTATCCGAACACAAAAAAATTAAAAACACATGAACAGCACTAATAAGGTTGAAGGAATAGGATTATAATTTAGCACTAGTTGGATATTCACTTTTTAGAATACTTTGAGCTGCCACGATAAACGATTTTTTTTACAAGTATAATTATTTAGAACACTTGAATAACACTAACATGGTCAGGGAGGGGGGGAGGGGGTGGGATAGGGACCCCTGGGTCAAAGGGGTATCGTAAATGTGTGGCACTGGCAAGGTATGCCAGTGTAGTATGGGGAATGAGAGCAAGTGGGAGGTTCGGAACATAGCCCCTAGGGTAGGCCCAGCTGGGCGGGGAGGGAAGGAAGGAGGTGGGTGGGTGAGGGGGTGGGGGAGACAGGAGGGAAAGAGCGGGGAGGGGGGGTGGAGCGGGGTGGGGGGCGGGGGAGGATGGGGAGGGGTGGGTGGTAAAGTCACAACTCAAATAATTAATGAAAAACATCACAAACATAAAACCATATACAAATCCCTCCTACGCTCCACCAAGGATGGTAAGGGGATTAGGAGGAATGCTGACTGTTATGTATTACTTACTAAGGGGACCCAAGGGGCAGGTAAAATTCTGAGGGACAATTGTATTCCTATTCCCTGCTCACGTTGTTGTCTCTTGCTATATAGTTATTTGAATTGGTATGATCCCCTATATGAGTAAAGAAATTGGGAAAAGGAAAGACCTACTCTTGATGACATGGAATGTGAGAGGGCTGGGGGATAGCGACAAGAGAAGGGCAATGTTTAGATATTTTGATATAATGAAACCTCAGATAATCTGTTTACAGGAAACACACTTGTGTTCCAACTCTGTCCACCTGCTGCGCTCAAGAAGATACCCGACTCAGTTCCACTCCATGCACACTTCACATTCAAGAGGAGTCAGTATAGTGATCTCCTCGGGTGTCTCCTTTGAGTGCATGGAACAGAGGGTGGACAGGGAGGGAAAATTTGTCTTCCTGCTATGTAAAATTAACGGTTTAACGTGCATAATCGCATCAATATACATTCCACCACCATTCTCACCAGCTTCACTCGGGTGTCTATCACAATTCATAGCCTCATACCCGGAAGTCCCGGTACTAGCATTGGGTGACTACAATAATATCTTAGACAACTCCCAGGATAGAATGTCTCTGACATCTAGAACTATGAAACAGACAACTGACAGGACTGCTTTTGCAGCCCTGCTTATGGAAATAGGACTCCGGGATGTATGGAGAGAGAGACACAAAGAGGACAGATGTTATTCATGTTATTCTGCAACACATGAGGTCCTCTCCCGTATCGACCTGGGTTTAGGAAATGAGGCACTCCTGCAGTTAGTGGAGGACTCGGCGTATGAGCCACGTTTATTATCTGACCACTCCCCATTCTGGGTGCGGTTAGGCACCACTGGAAAGCTGGGGCGACAATTATGGAAGGTGAACCCCTACTGGTTGTCTCTGTTTCCCCAAACAGATAATATAAGAGAGGCGCTACGGGAGTTCCTGCAATTTAATAGGGGGTCTGCTAGCGCCATGGTAATATGGGATACACTCAAGGCATTCTTGAGGGGATGTCTTATTAAAGAAATTGCGGGAATTAAAACACGCTCCAGGGAATGGGAAAACAAGGTACGAGAAGAACTGATAGAAAGGGAACAGGTTTTGATAAGAGACCCATCAAAATCTAATCAAGAATCCTGGAGAGAGGTACAAGCGATATATAGCTCGGTTTGGTTATCAGCAGCAGAGAAGAGAAGATACTTTCAACAACAGAGTTATTTTGAAGAGGGGGAAAATACTGGCCGCCTTCTAGCCCTTATAGCCAGAGAGCAAAGAGATCCCACTACTATCCTGGCTGTGAGGGCTAAATCCGGGGAGAGGCAGACCCGTAGTTCGGACATCTCGAGCAGCTTCCAGCAGTTCTACGGGGACTTGTATTCTAGCAAAACTAGATACAACCCGCTTGAGCTGATGCAGTTTTTGCAGTCCTGTCCGCTCCCGCAATTGTCGGAGGCGGACAGGGAACTGTTGAACTGCCCAATCACATTAGTGGAATTAAGAGAAGCACTGGAGGGGACAGGTCGCCATAAATCACCAGGCCCAGACGGGATTCCGGCAGAGGTATACTCCCACTATAGAGAGGACCTCTTACCATCACTATTGCAGGCTATAAGGGAGGCTGAGGAACTGGGGTATCTACCGGATAGTATGCGTGAGGCAATAATAACAGTAATTTTAAAGCCTGGGAAGGATAATCTTCTATTAGACTCATATCGTCCAATCTCGCTATTAAACGCGGATGTTAAACTGTTCGCAAGTGTCCTGGCCAATAGGCTATCTCGAGTGATTAGCAGGTTGGTCCATCGTGATCAGTCTGGCTTTATACCTACCCGATCTACATCAGATAATATAAGGAGGCTCTACATGAACCTTCAGATGCCAGTGGACAATCCGGGGAGTAGGGCCATTCTATCTCTCGACGCCTCAAAAGCGTTCGACAGTGTGGAGTGGCCCTACCTCATGGAAACACTGAAAAGATTCGGGTTGGGAAGCAGGTTTGTAGCTTGGGTAGAGATACTCTATTTTAAACCTAGAGCCAGAATACGTATTAATGGTGACCTTTCGCCTCCATTTGAATTGCATAGGGGGACGAGACAGGGTTGCCCATTGTCTCCATTACTGTTTGCCCTGGCAATAGAGCCTCTAGCTATAAAGATCCGGAATTCAATGGAGGTGGTGGGGTTCCGTAGACATCAGAGAGAAGAAAAAATATCTTTATATGCAGACGATGCACTTATATATTTGGGCGACATGACCTCATCCTTGCGGGCAGTAATGGAGATAGTGAGAGAATATGGCACCTTCTCAGGCTT
Source organism: Aquarana catesbeiana (assembly GCF_042186555.1). Taxonomy (NCBI): domain Eukaryota; kingdom Metazoa; phylum Chordata; class Amphibia; order Anura; family Ranidae; genus Aquarana; species Aquarana catesbeiana. The sequence goes on from NC_133325.1 coordinate 793,657,661, forward strand.
TGTCATTAACTGGTCAAAATCAACGCTAATGCCCATAGACCAGCAGAGGGACCGACTACCAGTGGGAACGGAACAAATAACAATAGTTGACAGTTTTAAGTACCTGGGAGTGATGGTGTCCCCAAACCCGGCCGAGTACCTCCGGCTGAACCTGGAACCACTGCTCTCTAGGCAGAAACAAAAAAGCAACAGCTGGTGTAGGCTCCCCCTATCAGTTATAGGACGAGCAAACCTAATAAAAATGGTATGGGCACCCCAACAATTATACGTTTTCCACAACTCTCCGACATGGATACCAAAAAAATGGTTTAAGCAAATTGACACACTAATGAGGGAATTGATATGGAAAAAAAAGACACCTAGAATTAGCCTAGAAACATTGCAATACGAAAAGGATAGAGGAGGGCTTGCAATACCCAATTCTAGGCTATATTTCTTGGCATCACAATTTCAACAAATGGCAGGATGGGGTCGAAAGGGCAATGAGGACCCTACATACCAATTGGTGACCTTGACGGAACCCACACTAGAAGCGGCCTCTCACCTGGAAATGGACTTGCCAAGTATGAAGGGGGTAGACCCAATAAGTACGCTTTTTAAAAAAGTATGGGGTGAGGTTCGGAAAATCTTAAAGATAACAGGCGTGCTTTCATTTACGCCGATCTGGCACAATAGTAGATACTCTGAGATCCAGGGACTACAGGGGTTCACACAATGGCAAGAAAAGGGGATTCAGTTCTTCCCACAACTATATGAGGGAGAGGTGCTGAAGACATACGAACAATTATGTAGGGAATTCCACTTGAACCCGAGGGGCATTTTCCAGTACCTCCAATTGCGCCATGCGATACAGGCACAACAAATAACGCACTCCCAGACAACACCAGCAGCTTCACTTTTGAATGAGATCTTTTTGGCAGATACAAGGAAAGGGTTAATATCCAAAATATATAAGGAGTTGCTGAAGTCAACCCAGGCTCATACACTGTTAAAGTGCCGAAATAAATGGGTAGAGGACATAGGAGAAATAGATGAAAAACAATGGGAAATGGCGCTCGAGGCTATTCCAGTGGTGTCACTCTCCGCAACCCAAAGACTGTCTCAATTATTCATTCTTCATAGGGCCTATAGGACATCAGTACAGCTTTATAAATGGGGTCGAGGAGACTCCCCACTGTGCCCCAAGTGTAAGGTACACAGAGGGGACTTTATTCATTTAATTTGGAGATGCCCAAAGCTGCATAGGTACTGGGATGAGGTTTCCCAACATATTTCCAGGGTGGCGCGGGTCCACATTCCCCTTAATCCGACCGTATACCTGCTCGGAGCTATAAATGGAAAGATGTACCCGGGAGGAAAGTACTTCATGTTATCTAGACTGATGTATCTCGCCAGGAAACTTATTGCAAAGTACTGGATGGCTCCAACTGTCCCTACAGTTAAGCAATGGATTGCCTACGTTAACTCGTTTCTCCCTAGAGAACGACTGGCGTACGCCCGTAGAAGCGATCGGAGTAAATTTAACAAGATATGGCACTCATGGCTGGGGGATGTGGACCTGGCCCCACATCAATTGATAGTAGAAAGGCTTCAGATGTAGTGATCGGGGGGGGTGACGTAGAGAGGAAGAACGAGACTGAGATACCCGAGGGGAAGGAAAGCGAGAGTAAGTACATAGGGGGGGGAGAAGAAGGAGGAATAGGAAGTTGGCTTGTAAAATTAATGACAACAAAATCAGATAAATAAGAACATTGGATAGGAGGGAAACCTGCGGTAGTTGTACAGGTGGTGCAAGAACCATCAAAGGTAATATGAAAGGTCTGTTGTGACGGAGGGGAGGTGGGGTGGGGAGGGGTGGAGGGGAGGGTTGGAACAAAGTGAAGGGAAATGGAGGAATGAACTAGCAATAGAGATTTGATTTTGTATGGAGGAAGGGCGGGAACACGAGAATAGGATTACATAAACCACACACTTTATACCATGTTTTGCTGTACAATATAATGTGAATGACTGAAACTATGCTCCTCCTTTCTTGCCAGACATAGCCCCTGTGTGGGCCGACCTGGCTTTTGCCTTGCATTGTTATAATTTTATTGGCATATGTGCAATAAAAAGAAATGATTAAAAAAAAAAAAATCACCAAAAAAATAAAAAATAAAAAAGAGAAACACAAAAAAAGAATCTACATTAAAGTCCAAAAAAAAAAAAATTTGTTGTCAGATGTGAGAAATCAAAATATATTGAGGGAATCCCGATAAATAGTAACGAAATAAGTTTGTGAGAAGTGTGTGTGAATATGAGCAGCAAATCTACTTAATTCTTGTCACATTATAAAGAAGAAGAGAGTGCGCTGTATTAAACCATTTTGAACATTGCAGCGTGACGAAAGTGCTGTATCCATTCCGAATGCTACGTTTACCAGAACGAGCTGTCCCGTGTCGGAATTTCTTCTGAGCATGCGTGGCACTTTGTGCGTCGGAACAGGCCACACACGGTCGGAATTGACGCGATCGGATTTTGTTGTCGGAAAATTTTATCTCCTGCTGTCCAACTTTGTGTGTCGGAAAATCCGATGGAAAATGTCTGATGGCGCCCACACACGGTCGGAATTTCCGACAACACGCTCCGATCAGACATTGTCCATCGGAAAATCCAACCGTGTGTACGGGGCATTAGAGTTCTGCATGTATTTTAAAGCCACAGACTGGAATGGATTCATTCCGGTCGATAGTTGTCATCAGGAACAATGGCTTAAGTCTGTCCCCCGTAGTCAATCTTTGAGACTATGGCGTAACTGTACTAGAACCTCCGATTTTCAGTTACAGTCACGGGTCCTGAAGGATCGATTCATTGAAAAGGGTTATGACCCGGATCACCTTGATAAGGAATTGAATAGAGCACTATCTACTGAAAGAAGATCTACCTTAATAGAACGCGTGAAAACTACATCTGAACCCAGGTTCCGATGGTCGTTTTTCACCACTTACTCCACCCAATCCAAACAGATCAGGGCCATTTTTAAAAAACATTGGAGAGAGCTCCAAAATGATAATCTTCTTGGCCCGGTTCTACCTGAGCAAGCGGCCGTCGTTTTCAGGGGAGCGCGGTCCATTCAAGGACAGATTGCTCCCAATATAATAGATCCCCCCAAAAAAGTTTCCTTTTTCCAGGAATGCAAGGGTTATTACCCTTGCCGCAGATGTAAAGTTTGCCTCCACAACATTGGAGGGAGACATAAAAGCACCACTTTCAAATCTATGGTTACTTCCCAGATATACCATATGAAGCATTTTACTACTTGCTCTTCACAATATATTGTTTATCTAGTGACTTGCCCCTGTCATAAACAGTATGTTGGCCGCACTATTAGGACTTTTTCTATCCGAGTCAATGAACATGTGTCTGGTATCAGGAAGGGTAAAAGTAAACATACAGTACCCCGTCACTATTTAGAGTGTCATAATAAAGACCCCACGGGGACTTTATTTCAAGTGATTGATAAGTTTGTCCCCCATTGGAGGGGAGAATCTCGTCTTCGAGGTGTTTCACGCCTCGAGACCTACTGGATATATGAGTTGAGGTCCTACTTCCCGTTCGGTTTGAACGTGGAGTGGGACCTCAACTCTTTTATCAATCAATCCTGATCCTTCTATTTTTACATTTGTTTATTTCTGTTTATTTAATTTTAGCCCCATCAGTATTCATTTAAAATCCTGGCATCATTTCATGATCCAGTTTTGTTTTTGGATTATATTCATTATGTTTTGGTTTTTCATATATCTATTTTATAGAGTATCCATTAAGGAAGGCGTTTCTGGTTTCTCCCTTTATTATTTATATTATTTATATAATTTTCATTTACTTAGTTGGACATTGTCCACACCACCATTTATTTTCTGAATTATGGTGTCCCCAATTAGATAGTTTCCTGTTCAGTGACCCTGGTCTTCATATCCGGGTCTTGAGTTACAGCCTAACCAATTTAGACGAGTTCTGCGGTTGACAAGTTTTGGTCTGCCTTTGGCCACACTAGGCTTCTGTAGGTGGTCATGTGACGGAGCTTCGACGCTTGGCGCGCTTCCAATCGCCACGTCATTTCCTTTTGTTTTACACATGCCTCAAGATCGGCAGAGCGGGGCTCTCCACCCGCTCTCCGATTGGCCACTTGATCCACGTATGATGAGGATGCCGGGCATGCCTCCTGACGTGATGTCATTCCCCCCTAGACTGGATACGTTGATCGGCCTTAGCATGGGCGGAGTAACAGCCAGCTGCCTATTGGCCGCTATATTCAGTGGTTTTTGTTATGCTTAACAGGATTGGCCCCTCTCACTGACAGGATGGAATGATGTGCAGTACTGTCAGCAGTGGGGTCCCTCTGAGAATAGGTTCATTATGAAGTTCATTTACGAGTAGTTGAGTGATTATCTGGTCGTTCTGGGTTGATTAGCCATTTGCCCTTATGAGTCACTAATATATAAAGTGATATCAAGTGATTACATAGGTACAATGAGCAGATAATTATGTTTTGCTTCTTGGTGCGATCACGTGATCACACCTACCCAATGAAAATGGCTTGTTCTTTACACATTGCGATTGGTCCTTTTCAGATATTTTTAGTTATATATATATGGCAGCCTGGAATGGATGGTCTATGCCCCTGTTGAAGACCCCTAGGTCGAAACGCGTCGGGCTCATTCACCATCCTCCATGTTGCCCATCTCTTTTTATATACCGTGATCACGTTTTTATTGTTTATGGTTGTTTTAGAAATAAAAACACCCCTTTTTACCTGCACCATGTGGAGGCATATTTTTTCTCTTCCCATATCTCCTGAATGAGGTTAAGTGCCTTTAACCACTTAAGGACCGCCTCACGCCGATATACGTTGGCAAGGCGGCACGGGCAGGCAAAATCACATAGATCTACGTGATCTGCCTCCCGCGGGTGGGGGTCCAATCGGACCCCCCCGGTGCCCGAGGAGGTCCTCTTTTGTCCCCCGGCGATCGGAGGTGAGGGGGAGACCATCCGTTCGTGGCCCCCCCTCGCGATCGCCGCTGGCCAATGAGAACATTCCTTTGCTGCTGTATGCTAAACAGCAGCAAAAGGAAATGATGTCATCTCTCCTCGGCTCGGTATTTTCTGTTCCGGCGCCGAGGAGAGAAGACTGCAATGTGAGTGAAAACACACTACACACACAGTAGAACATGCCAGGCACACAAAACACCCCCGATCCCCCCCCCCCGATCACCCCCCCTCCTGTCACAAATTGACACCAAGCAGTTTTTTTTTTTTCTGATTACTGCATGGTGTCAGTTTGTGACAGTTACTGTGTTAGGACAGTTAGGGTTAGCCCCCTTTAGGTCTAGGGTACCCCCCTAACCCCCCCTAATAAAGTTTTAACCCCTTGATCACCCCCTGTCGCCAGTGTCACTAAGCGATAATTTTTCTGAACGCTGTATTAGTGTCACTGGTGACGCTAGTTAGGGACATAAATATTTAGGTTCGCTGTCAGCGTTTTATAGCGTCAGGGACCCCCATATACTACCTAATAAATTTTTTAACCCCTTGATTGCCCCCTAGTTAACCCTTTCACCACTGATCACCGTATAAGTGTTACGGGTGACGCTGGTTAGTTTGTTTATTTTTTATAGTGTCAGGGCACCCGCCGTTTATTACCTAATAAAAGTTTAGCCCCCTGATTGCCCGGCGGTGATATGCATCACCCCAGGCAGCGTCAGATTAGCGCCAGTACCGCTAACACCCACACACGCAGCATACGCCTCCCTTAGTGGTATAGTATCTGAACGGATCAATATCTGATCCGATCAGATCTATACTAGCGTCCCCAGCAGTTTAGGGTTCCCAAAAACACAGTGTTAGCGGGATCAGCCCAGATACCTGCTAGCACCTGCGTTTTGCCCCTCCACCCGGCCCAGCCCAGCCCACCCAAGTGCAGTATCGATCGATCACTGTCACTTACAAAACACTAAACACATAACTGCAGCGTCCGCAGAGTCAGGCCTGATCCCTGCGATCGCTAACAGTTTTTTTGGTAGCATTTTGGTGAACTGGCAAGCACCAGCCCCAGGCAGCGTCAGGTTAGCGCCACTACCGCTAACACCAACGCACGCACCGTACACCTCCCTTAGTGGTATAGTATCCGATCGGATCAATATCTGATCAGATCTATACTAGCATCCCCAGCAGTTTAGGGTTCCCAAAAACGCAGTGTTTGTGGGAACAGCCCAGATACCTGCTAGCACCTGCATTTTGCCCCTCCGCCCGGCCCAGCCCAGCCCACCCAAGTGCAGTATCGATCGATCACTGACACTTACAAAACACTAAACACATAACTGCAGCGTTCGCAGAGTCAGGTCTGATCCCTGCGATCGCTAACAGTTTTTTTGGTAGCGTTTTGGTGAACTGGCAAGCACCAGCGGCCTTGTACACCCCGGTCGTAGTCAAACCAGCACTGCAGTAACACTTGGTGACCTGGCGAGTCCCATAAGTGCAGTTCAAGCTGGTGAGGTGGCAAGCACAAGTAGTGTCCCGCTGCCACCAAGAAGACAAACACAGGCCCGTCGTGCCCGTAATGCCCTTCCTGCTGCATTCGCCAATCCTAATTGGGAACCCACCACTTGCGCCCGTACTTCCCCCATTCACATCCCCAACCAAATGCAGTCGGCTGCATGAGAGGCATTTTCTTTATATCCTCCCGAGTACCCCTACCCAACGAACCCCCCAAAAAAGATGTCGTGTCTGCAGCAAGCGCGGATATAGGCGTGACACCCGCTATTATTCTCCCTCCTGTCCTGACAATCCTGGTCTTTGCATTGGTGAATGTTTTGAACGCTACCATTCACTAGTTGAGTATTAGCGTAGGGTACAGCATTGCACAGACTAGGCACACTTTCACAGGGTCTCCCAAGATGCCATCGCATTTTGAGAGACCCGAACCTGGAACCGGTTACAGTTATAAAAGTTATTACAAAAAAAGTGCAAAAAAAAAAAAAATAGTTGTCGTTTTATTGTTCTCTCTCTCTCTATTCTCTCTCTATTGTTCTGCTCTTTTTTACTGTATTCTATTCTGCAATGTTTTATTGTTATTATGTTTTATCATGTTTGTTTTTCAGGTATGCAATTTTTTATACTTAACTGTTTACTGTGCTTTATTGTTAACCATTTTTTTGTCTTCAGGTACGCCATTCACGACTTTGAGTGGTTATACCAGAATGATGCCTGCAGGTTTAGGTATCATCTTGGTATCATTCTTTTCAGCCAGCGGTCGGCTTTCATGTAAAAGCAATCCTAGCGGCTAATTAGCCTCTAGACTGCTTTTACAAGCCGTGGGAGGGAATCCCCCCCACCGTCTTCCGTGTTTTTCTCTGGCTCTCCTGTCTCAACAGGGAACCTGAGAATGCAGCCGGTGATTCAGCCAGCTGACCATAGAGCTGATCAGAGACCAGAGTGGCTCCAAACATCTCTATGGCCTAAGAAACCGGAAGCTACGAGCATTTCATGACTTAGATTTCGCTGGATGTAAACAGCGCCATTGGGAAATTGGGAAAGCATTTTATCACACCGATCTTGGTGTGGTCAGATGCTTTGAGGGCAGAGGAGAGATCTAGGGTCTAATAGACCCCAATTTTTTCAAAAAAGAGTACCTGTCACTACCTATTGCTATCATAGGGGATATTTACATTCCCCGAGATAACAATAAAAATGATTAGAAAAAAAAAAATTAAAGGAACAGTTTAAAAATAAGATAAAAAAGTAAAAAATAATAAAAAAAAAAAAAAAAAAAGCACCCCTGTCGCCCCCTGCTCTCGCGCTAAGGCGAACGCAAGCAGCAGTCTGTCGTCAAACGTAAACAGCAATTGCACCATGCATGTGAGGTATCACCGCGAAGGTCAGATCGAGGGCAGTCATTTTTGCAGTAGACCTCCTCTGTAAATCTAAAGTGGTAACCTGTAAAGGCTTTTAAAGGCTTTTAAAAATGTATTTATTTTGTTGCCACTGCACGTTTGTGCGCAATTGTAAAGCATGTCATGTTTGGTATCCATGTACTCGGCCTAAGATCATCTTATTTATTTCATCAAAGATTTGGGCAATATAGTGTGTTTTGGTGCATTAAAATTTAAAAAAGTGTTTTTTCCCCAAAAAATGCGTTTGAAAAATCGCTGCGCAAATACTGTGTGAAAAAAAAATGAAACACCCACCATTTTAATCTGTAGGGCATTTGCTTTAAAAAAATATATAATGTTTGGGGGTTTAAAGTAATTTTCTTGCAAAGAAAAAAACTTTTTCATGTAAACAAAAAGTGTCAGAAAGGGCTTTGTCTTCAAGTGGTTAGAAGAGTGGGTGATGTGTGACATAAGCTTCTAAATGTTGTGCATAAAATGCCAGGACAGTTCAAAACCCCCCCAAATGACCCCATTTTGGAAAGTAGACACCCCAAGCTATTTTCTGAGAGTCATGTCGAGTCCATGGAATATTTTATATTGTGACACAAGTTGCGGGAAAGAGACAATTTTTTTTTTTTTTGCACAAAGTTGTCACTAAATGATATATTGCTCAAACATGCCATGGGAATATGTGAAATTACACCCCAAAATACATTCTGCTGCTTCTCCTGAGTACTGGGATACCACATGTGTGAGACTTTTCGGGAGCCTAGCCGCGTACGGGACCCCGAAAACCAAGCACCGCCTTCAGGCTTTCTAAGGGCGTAAATTTTTAATTTCACTCTTCACTGCCTATCACAGTTTCAGAGGCCATGGAATGCCCAGGTGGCACAACCCCCCCCCAAATGACCCCATTTTGGAAAGTAGACACCCAAAGTTATTTGCTAAGAGGTATAGTGAGTATTTTGCAGACCTCACTTTTTGTCACAAAGTTTTGAAAATTGAAAAAAGAAAAAAAAAGTTTTTTCTTGTCTTTCTTCATTTTCAAAAATAAATGAGAGCTGCAAAATACTCACCATGCCTCTCAGCAAATAGCTTGGGGTGTCTACTTTCCAAAATGGGGTCATTTGGGGGGGGTTTGTGTCACCTGGGCATTCCATGGCCTCCGAAACTGTGATAGGCAGTGAAGAGTGAAATCAAAAATTTACACCCTTAGAAATCCTGAAGGCGGTGATTGGTTTTCGGGGTCCCGTACGCGGCTAGGCTCCCAAAAAGTCCCACACATGTGGTATCCCCGTACTCAGGAGAAGCAGCTGAATGTATTTTGGGGTGCAATTCCACATAGGCCCATGGCCTGTGTGAGCAATATATCATTTAGTGAAAACTTATTGTAAATATTTTTTTTTTTTTGTCATTATTCAATCACTTGGGACAAAAAAAAAATATTCAATGGGTTCAACATGCCTCTCAGCAATTTCCTTGGGGTGTCTACTTTCTAAAATGGGGTCATTTGGGGGGATTTTGTACTGCCCTGCCATTTTAGCACCTCAAGAAATGACATAGGCAGTCATAAACTAAAAGCTGTGTAAATTCCAGAAAATGTACCCTAATTTGTAGACGCTATAACTTTTGCGCAAACCAATAAATATACGCTTATTGACATTTTTTTTACCAAAGACATGTGGCCGAATACATTTTGGCCTAAATGTATGACTAAAATTGAGTTTATTGGATTTTTTTTATAACAAAAAGTAGAAAATATCATTTTTTTTCAAAATTTTTGGTCTTTTTCCATTTATAGCGCAAAAAATAAAAACCGCAGAGTAGATAAAATACCATAAAAAGAAAGCTCTATTTGTGAGAAGAAAAGGACTCAAATTTCGTTTTGGTACAGCATTGCATGACCGCGCAATTAGCAGTTAAAGTGACGCAGTGCCAAATTGGAAAAAGACCTCTGGTCCTTAGGCAGCATAATGGTCCGGGGCTAAAGTGGTTAATAGCTCCACAAGTGACGCTCTTGCCCTCCTGATCCACACCTCGGCCATCTACTGTGAGGACCTCCCGGAGATCCATGCAGACTACAGCCTAGAGGATTCCAGTGTCAAGGCTTCCCTTTCCACGCCTTTGGTGGCACACTGCTCATGCGATTCCCTGTCGCTGACACGGGAATCCACGGGATCTGGTAAGAGTTTTTTACACATTACTTCTGCCATGATCGGTCCATCCAGTTGAAATGTCGGTTTATGGTGAAATTTGACTTCTGACAACTATTGGAATACCACCACCTCTTGGAGTATACTCACCCTCCTGTGCATTGGGATATTATATTTCTCCTATTCACATTCACTTATTGACTTTATGTTTATTTCATGCCTTGTGTTTTTTAAGCATTATTTTTTGAGCACCGATTCAGAATCGTTTGAGTTCTGATTCCTCACACACCCATTATGCGCTGTATTTTTTCTATATATATATTCATTGTTTTTGTGAGACTGTATGCAGCAGCTCCCTTTAGCCGTATTTGTTAGCGTGGTGTTTCACATTCATTTTTCATACGTGATCTGGCATAGCAGGGTCACCGTATATCTTTTATACAGTCGGCAAGCAGACAAGGCTATGGATTTAAGATGCTGAACTGTTTTGTAACCTACCGGGGACTCTAAACTGCAGAGTGATTTTTTTCTTTTTTTTTTTAAAGGTGAACCTGACCTTCAACAAATCATTTTTTTGTGAATGTTTCTATCCTGTAATATCACTAACTGATCTTCATTTTGCAGACTGACAACACTAAGGGGGCTATTTAAAAAAAGAAAATGTACATGGCCATTTGCCCAACAAATCTACATGTATATTCATTTTGTATGAATTCTATTTTCTCTTCTGTTCTTCTAGTTTGGACAGTAGTGAGATACCACATTATGGCCACTAGATGGAGCTGAGGAGTCTAGGAAATACACACATCTTTAAACCAAGATATACAATGTAACAATTATAAAGAACATGAGAGCGGATACACAAACAGTTCTAACCATTGGTTACTAATTCCCTATAGCAATCTCTAGAATTGTTACATTGTATCTCTTTGTACAAAGATGTGTGTATCCTTTTGTCAGCTCCAGAGTCTGTAAAAAGAATGGCAGCTGAGACAGGCATGTCCCCAAAAGATGTCTACCTGATCTCTCCATCCCTACCACCATCCCTACTAAAGAGGGAGCCCAACAAGATGCAGTTCAATACATGAGGGACTGGTGGAAGCCGTGCTCTGCCACCCAACACTTCTATCCACAAATCCGCCATTGTGATGGAGAAAGAACTAAGAAGAAATAAAGAAGCTATTTTCTTCCAAAAAGTAATTGGGAAAGACTGGAAGGTATTTGAACACGTTTACTGGACCCCTATGATTTATAAATGATCATGAGAGTTCATCTTTAATGTCTGTGTGTGTGTATATTATAGATATATTTTGCACACACACACACATGTAAAACATATATTTTATATTATTGTTTACTTTAATGCTTTTGTATCATACATATGTTTTTATACATTTATATTAATAAAGATTTGTTTTCTTTATTACCTTTCTCATTTTATGGTTAGTGGTGTGGATATGATTTATGGATAGCTGTAGCATTTGGGGCAATAAAAAACATGGCAGAAGTTCTAATACTTTTCTATTATATTCAATATTTTTTTTTTTTTTTTTTTTTACGTTTTTTGGGGTTAGACATTCACCTATAGACCGGTTTATTCAGTTGCAGTTATTTTTGTAGAGCATATTACTCCTGTAATGCCAAACTGAAAAGCATGTGGGTCTTTTAAAACTAAAATGTGTCACCATTAAATGAGTATCCAAATCTAAGAACAAAAACTGATAGTATTGCAGCTTACCAGTCCTTAGAAGTGATGGCTGCATTAGTTTTCTTCTTTTTCTAACTTTCCCCCCTTATAATAACCTGCCATTAACTTGCTTCCTATTATAAAGGTCACAACCACACTGAGATGCACTGTCACCCTAGGACAGGGAGTATTCTTAAGACTACATTTCTGTGTGTATATAATACACATTTATAATATATACATACACACACACACACATATATATATATATATATATATATATATATATACATACATACAGTGAGGACAGAAAGTATTCAGACCCCCTTAAATTTTTCACTCTTTGTTATATTGCAGCCATTTGCTAAAATCATTTAAGTTCATTTTTTTCCTCATTAATGTACACACAGCACCCCATATTGACAGAAAAACACAGAATTGTTGACATTTTTGCAGATTTATTAAAAAAGAAAAACTGTAATATCACATGGTCCTAAGTATTCAGACCCTTTGCTGTGACACTCATATATTTAACTCAGGTGCTGTCCATTTCTTCTGATCATCCTTGAGATGGTTCTACACCTTCATTTGAGTCCAGCTGTGTTTGATTATACTGATTGGACTTGATTAGGAAAGCCACACACCTGTCTATATAAGACCTTACAGCTCACAGTGCATGTCAGAGCAAATGAGAATCATGAGGTCAAAGGAACTGCCTGAAGAGCTCAGAGACAGAATTGTGGCAAGGCACAGATCTGGCCAAGGTTACAAAAAAATTTCTGCTGCATTTAAGGTTCCTAAGAGCACAGTGGCAAATGTCAACAATTCTGTGTTTTTCTGTCAATATGGGGTGCTGCGTGTACACTAATGAGGAAAAAAATTATTTTAGCAAATGGCTGCCATATAACAAAGAGTGAAAAATTTAAGGGGGTTTGAATACTTTCCGTCCCCACTGTGTATATGTATATGCATATATATATATATATATATATACACACACACACACACACACACGCTGTATACAGAAAATATAGGTGCACGAGTGCCCCCATATAAAGCAGCTTCCTATGGGGCACGCAACAGACTGGAGGAGCCAGGAGCACTGGTGGGGGGCTGCTCTGTGCAATTCCATTGCACAGAGCAGGTAAGTATGAACCTGTTAGTTACCGTATTTATCGGCGTATAACACACACTTTTTTCCCCTTAAAATCAGGGGAAAATCGCGGGTGCATGTTATACGCCGATCCCTGCCGATCTCCGCTGATTGTTTGCGATCGCGCGGACATACACATCCGAGTGTACAGATTTAAATATGCCGCTGGCGGACTCGGTGGAGCAAAGCGAGGGCCGCTGAGATCGCAGGGACTGGGCGGAGCCGAGATACACATAGTCGAGTGTACTCGGCTCTTCTCGGCTCCGCTCACAGTCCCGCCCAGTCCCGCCATTGGACCTGTGTTATGTCCATCATAGGGCGTGACTGTGAGCAGAGCTGAGAAGAGCCAAGTACACTCGGCCAGTGGCGTAGTGTGGGTTGTCAGCGCCCAGGGAAAGGCAAGTAATTTGCACCCCCTAACCTGTGGACTTTTAGCACTCCCCAAGCCCTGACCCTTCCCTTCCTACAATAGTACTAACCAACCTGATTCCTATACTGACCACTACACTGTCCACTATACTGACCACTACACTCTACTGTCCACTACACTGACCACTATATTACACTGACTACTATACTGTCCACTACACTATACTGCCCAATACACTGACCGCTATACTGTCCACTACACTACACTATACTGTCCACTACACTATACTGTCCACTATACTGTCCACTATACTGCCCACTACACTGACCGCTATACTGTCCACTACACTATACTGTCCACTACACTATACTGCCCACTATACTGTCCACTACACTATACTGCCCACTACACTGACCACTATACTGTTCACTACACTATACTGCCCACTATACTACCCACTACACTATACTGCCCACTATACTGTCCACTACACTATACTGCCCACTACACTGACCGCTATACTGTCCACTACACTATACTGTCCACTACACTGACCACTATACTGTCCCTTACACTATACTGCCCACTACACTATACTGTCCACTATACTGTCCACTACACTATACTGTCCTCTATACTGTCCACTACACTATACTGTCTGCTATACTTACAATTACACTATACTGACCACTATACTGTCCACTATACTGACCTCTATACTGTCCACTACACTATACTGTCCACTACACTATACTGACCACTATACTGTCCACTACACTATACTGACCACTATACTGACCACTACACTATACTGACCACTACACTATACTGTCCACTACACTATACTGTCCACTACACTATACTGACAACTATACTGTCCACTACACTATACTGACAACTATACTGTCCACTACACTATACTGTCCACTACACTGACCATTATACTATACTGTCCACTATACTGCACTGACCACTTTACTGTCCACTACACTATCCTACCTACAGTATTCCTATACTGACCCCTACACTGCATGACTCTAGCTGCTCTTCTACTCACTCTCTATCTCTGGCTGGCTGCTCCCTCTTCCCAGACCATGTCCCCAACCCCCCGGGCCAGCAACACAACTCTCATCATGAGGGAGTCTCACCTTTTCTTCTTTGTTTTCCATCAGTCCGGAGGGGAGCAGGAGGAGGAGGAGACAGCGCGGCTCACAATCTCAAATTTTTGTGTCCCCCGCGCTCCGCCATGTTTAGTCTCCAGCGCCTTGTGATTGGTTGTATGGGGTCATGTGCGGCGGCGGGGCTGGCCTGTTAATGCTTGCGCTTGCTCCTGGAGTCCCGCCTCCACACATGACCCCATTTACCCAATCACAGGTTGCCGGAGACTGAACATGTGCAGAGGCGGGACTCCAGGATGTACTGCGATTGTGGACAGGCCACTCGCGCCGCCGCACATGACCCCATACGGCCAATCACAGGGCGCAGGAGACTGAACATGGCGGCCAGAGCGTGGGGACACAGGGCAGTGAATTTAGGAGGAGGCAGTCAGTAATCACACACTCACGCGGAATTGCGCCCCCCTAAATGTTGCGCCCGGGGCCACGGCCCCCTCTGCACCCCCCACGCTACGCCACTGCACTCGGCTATGTGTATCTCTGCTCCGCCGAGTCCCTCCGCGGCACCATATTTAAATCTGTACACTCAAATGTGTATGTTGGAGCGATCGCAAACAATCAGCGGAGATCGGCGGGGATCGCAAGGCTTGCAAGCTGCAAGGCTGCACTGGGACAAGGCTGCAATGGACACTGGGGAAGGCTGCACTAACATGGCTGCAAGGCTGCACTGGGGCAAGGCTGCACTAACATGGCTGCAAGGCTGCACTGGGGCAAGGCTGCACTGACAAGGCTGCACTGACAAGGCTGCACTAAGAAGGCTGCACTGACATGGCGGCAAGGCTGCACTGGGACAAGGCTGCAATGGACACTGGGGAAGGCTGCACTAACAAGGCTGCACTAACAAGGCTGCACTGACATGGCGGCAAGGCTGCACTGACAAGGCTTCAATGACACTGACAAGGCTGCATTGATGGGCATTTAAATGTAAGTTTTTTTTTAAAGTATAACTAAAGGCAAAACTTTTTTTGGGGGTTTTGGATAGAGTGGAGAGGGATTAGAACACCTGTCAGCAATAAAAACCTGTCTGTGCCGCCATTAAGGAGATCTCCCCTCTCTGTTTATCCTGTTTACCATTATCATTGAACGTAAAAGAAAATCCCAAATTTTGAGTTGTACCCAAAAAAGTAATAGAGGGGAAATCTTCCAATGGGGACACTAGTTCTGGTGACCTGGGGGTCCCCAATGAATTCCCTTAATTTGTAGGGGTTTCCTCTCACTTCCTCCTTGTTTATGAGACAGGAAGTGAATGGAAATCTCGGCAATGGGACACAGGTGGTGAAAAAAAAAAATCTGACAGGGGTTATAACCCTCCCTTACTCTATCCAAAATGAAAAAAAAAATTTGCCTATAGTTCAACTTTAACCGCTTGCTGACCGGCTCACGCCGATATACATCGGCAGAATGGTACATACAGGCATATTAACGTACCTGTACATTGCCCTTCAAGAAGAGGTTTGGGGGCACGCGCCCACCGCGAGCTTCGTGAGTGTTATCGAGGGTCCCACAGACTTGATGTCCGTGGGGATATACACGATCGTCTCACGGAGAGGAAGATGAGGGAGATGCTGATGTAAACAAGAATTTCCCCGTTCTGCCTAGTGACACTGTCACTGATCACAGCTCCCTGTAATCGGGAGCGGTGATCAGTGTCGTGTCACACGTAGCCCCTCCCCCCCACAGTTAGAATCACTCCCTAGGACACACTTCACCCCTGCAGCGCCCCCTAGTGGTTAACCCCTTCACTGCCAGTCACATTTACACAGTAATCAATGCATTTTTAATCGCACTGATCGCTGTATAAAGGTGAATGGTCCCAAAATAGCTCCAAAAGTGTCCGATGTGTCCGCCATAATGTCGCAGTCACGATAAAAATCGCTGATCGCCGCCATTACAAAAAAAAATTATCAATAAAAATGCCATAAAACTATCCCCCATTTTGTAGACGCTATAACTTTTGCACAAACCAGTCAATAAATGCTTATTACGATTTTTTTTTTTTACCAAAAATATGTAGAATACATATCAGCCTAAACTGAGGAAAAAAATGGTTTTTTATGTATTTTTGGGGGATATTTATTGTAGCAAAAAGTAAAGCGTTTTTTTTTCTCAAAATTGTCGCTTTTTTTTGTTTAAAGCTCAAAAAATAAAAACCGCAGAGGTGATCAAATACCACCAAAAGAAAGCTCTATTTGTGGGGAAAAAAGCATTTTTTACATTGTTATTTTTTTAGTGCTGACTATAATAGAGGATGTACAAACCACCATCCATCCTATTTATTATGTAACACCAACATATCTCTGCGCTCTCAGAAGAGATGGAAGTGAAACTGATGAAGCAGCACAGAGTTGTCTCCTTGATCCCGATGCAGGCTCTGGAGGTTCCCAGTCTTCATAGAGCCGGTATTTCTGGGGAGGATGAGAAGATGACAAAGCTGGTGATGGGCGGCTCAGACATCCCGCTCTGTCACATGGTGGCTGGATGAGAGTTCTCAGTCCTGGTAAGCTCCGAGGTGTCACCTATCAGATGAGTTCCCCCCCGGGTTCATTTCTGGAGATGAGGGTTTGTTTATTTCCCCCCTTCCTCATCTCCAGAAATGAAACCAACTTTATATACCAGTTAGGGTCTCTTGCCCCCAAAGGGCTGAATTTAGACATAGATCTAAATTGCTTTTTAGCCAGTCCATAACTCTGCACTGTGGCTTAACATTGTCTTGTGTATAGCAGCCTTTATGGGTGGTCTTTGTTACCATCCCATTTTTTGTTAAACCAATTTATTAATGTATGATTACATATAGATCTATGGTGTAGGCCTTCAGTGTATTAGATCCATGCCTTAGTAAGGTCTTTCTGAGTCCACTACGCCCTATGTAACCTTTTATGGGTAGGGGGACGATCTCGGTTGTCATGCTCCTGGGTAGCATTAGTACACTTTTATGATTGGAAATTATTAACCCTATTGTCTTCAGTGGGTATTGCTACTTTCAACCGATAGATATGGGGGGTTGGCAGTGTAGGTTCTTGTCTGGCTGCTCTAGCCTTTATATTTCATATTTTATATTCTACTTACTAATTCAGTGTTTTTGCACATCCATCCACACCAATACCTGGTTAGGTTTAGGGTATGTTACTATCCTCCTATATTTATTTATATCCTTATATCACTATTGACCTTACCCTTCATTTCATTTTCCAGTATCATGCACTTTACTATAGTTTTACCAGGTAATATCTGGAATTATTCACACTGCATTACCTCAGTCCACCACTTGGGACCTGTATATTGATGTCTTTATGCCCACCCCTTTTTAGTTTTACATCTACACGCATGACTGCATTTGTTATCCCCATTCATGATCGTTTATGATGTTCTTTTTATCCTTATTTGATATCTGTATCCATCAAGCGAGCGAGATGCAGGAGTTTTTTAATTCCAACTTTATCTGCCCTGACTTGCGGTATGATGCCGCTAATATGCGCGCGCATTTAATTCATATGCCACATGGAGGTTCATTTGGTATGTATGCCCTTTGATGGCAGCCACAGTTGCTATTTTCCAGGTCTGTGAGAGGGGGAGGAGCCCCGCATGATTGCTCGCTATATTAGATGTCAGACGTAACAGGGTAGCACCGCCTTTGATAATGTCCAATGACGAAATGCGTAAGTCGGGGCTACGCTTTTACGTCATCTCTGTCACGGAAGTAGGGGGCTGGAACGCACCTAATACGCATGCTGTGAACTGGCGAGCCCTACACACACTTTACCATTGGAATACTTCTTTAGTCATGGAAAGTTTTTACATTTTGCTTTTAAATGTATTTATTTTAAATAAAAAAAGTACGTTATACTACACTATGGGAGCCTTATCTTTCTCCATGAGGATCCCTCCCTGATGAAATCTTTGGAACAAGTGACTGGTGAAACCCCTCTGGATGCCCTTGTGGGGTGGATAATATTGTGGAGACCTTTCAGATTACCATAACCTGGAGACTGACTACGAGCGGCGCCACCAATGGACATCATCCAAAGCTACCCTGAATGCCTACTACCCCTGTAGGGGTATAGGGAGTTGGTGAGTGGGGACCCATCGGGGGGAGCACATGAGTCCCCCGTTTTCTTTGCTGAACACAAAAGTCACTTGAAAGCTTCTGGACACTTGGCCATTTTGGAGCCTCACATATAAACTGTTTGCACTATTGTATTGCTTTTTAACTATTTATTTTTTCACCGTGGAATTTTATGGTTTACATATCAATTTGGGATTTTTTCACACTTGGGACTTGTTGTTTTGTATATATACAAAGATTTTTTTTTGTGTTATCACATATAATTTTTGAAATCATTTGATAGCTTTTTGAGGATTCTTGGTTTTAACATTGTGACTAATATCACTTGCATTATATTTTAATAATTTATCTATACATCTGTTTGTACATGTATAGTTCACTAGGTGTCAGAGAGGTTACCTGGTCGGGCGCCGGTGCGCGCCGGGGCGCGTTGGCATTCGTGTTCCTGTGCGTGCTGGGGCGCGTGTCCCTGTGGGCATCGGCGCGCCTGGGCTGACCGTCCGTGGCGTGCGGGGTGGCCCCCGGGCGTTTATGCGTACGCGCGTTCGCGCTAGCGTGCGTCCGCGTTAGCGCGCGTCCGCCTGTGGGCGCTTCCTTTGTCGTGCCCGGCGGTGTGGGCGTGCGTGCTGGTGTCGGGGGCGCGCGGCGTGCCTTGGCGAATCAGCGCGCGCACGTGCGTGGCGTTTTGGCGCCAATCAGCCTATTTGAAGCCTGCCTCTGCACTGAACTGGTGCTGCCTGATCAAACAGCTCTGTGTCTTGTCCCGTGATCATCCTGTGTTCCTGTATCTCCGTAGTGTTTTCCCGTTGTGACCCGGCTACCTTTGGACCTTCCTTGACTGCTGCCTGAACCCGACCCCGGCTTGTCTGACTTCGCTTCTGCCTTCTCCCTTGTACCGTTGCCGCCAGCACGTTGCCGACCTCTGCCTGTGTGTGACCAAGTCTGATTAACTCCTGCTCAGCATCTGCTCCATCAAGTCTCAAGCTCTACCAGTTGCTTGCCAGACCACTGTGCTCCAGGACTTTACTTCAGGCTCTCATACCACTCCGCACTCGCGGGCCTCCTGTCTGCTCTACCAGGGGCCCCGAATCGGACACGTAAGGGAGCCTACCCTCTGCCCACGTGGACTCATCTGTCTGGTAAGTGTGGAACCTGACACTAGGCTTTTAATATTATTGTTTATTTACACAATTGCATGCGGATTGCACTATTGGGGTTTACCCCCCTTTTCTTCTCCCCTTTGTGATTGATTTATAGGGAGTTACATTTTTATATATTTACTTTTTTATTCACATATTATTGGTTTACTCACCCCCATGTGACAGCTATGAAGGTAGCGCCAATCACCCCAACTTGTTCTGTGTTTAAACCTTGTAAGTTCCTGTGGGGGACTGAATAGGGGAGGCTGCAACTTTATTCTATCCTAAGCACGGAGATGACCTCTGTCTACACCCTCCTACGACATACCCTCACTAGATAGGGAGGGATGGGAGGACTGCCTGGAGTATGGCCCCAAATTAGTTATCCCCTCTAGAGATAAGCTAATACAGGTAGAATTTTTCCATACCCAGACAAAGACCCCGAGTGTCCCAGATGTAAAGCACATATAGGAACCTTCTTCACATGTTCTGGGACTGTCCTGTCATTTCCACTTACTGGATGAAGGTCTTTAGGGAAGTTAATTCCAGACTGCAACTGACGCTCCCAATGTCACCTGAGTTGGAATTACTGGGAGTTCACGATGACGAGCAAAGACTACACCATTTAAAACTACTAATACCTATTCTTTTATTCTAAAAAAGAAATCCTCCTCAAATGGATCCTACCAGACCCCCCTCCATCTCCTCCTGGAAGGCATTAATCAAAGCTGCACTACCCATGTATAGGATTCCATATTTCAACAGAGGCTGGAAGTGGAAATATGAAAAAGTTTGGGCCCCCATGGACCTCTGACTAGCGTACTGGTGAGGACCTCACATCCTACGATAGGTAACTGTAAAAGGTATACTAATAGACACATACACAGATTGTAATAACCTAGTCTACATGATACCCTGTATCCAAGCTTTTGCTGCGTGTTGTACTTGTTCACTGTATTCTCTGGACCTGTATGTACACAAATGTATTCCATGTGATGAGATGTACTGTACCTATGGATATGCTTTTTTATTCAACCTATATGACAACAATAAAACACTTTTGTTTGTTAAAAAGCACACCCTCCTACCTGCATGCCGGAGTTCCGTCAGATTTGGTAATGGAAGGGACGGGGGGAGTTTGCTTTGAATTTTAAAAATAAATTGAATAATGTTTTTGGTTTGTGGTGCTCAGATGCAGTGCAGTTCTGCTTTCATGTTAATCCTATCAGATAAGTGTATAGGTCCCCTATGTGATGGTGTATTTACTATGACAGGTTCTCTTTAATGAGCCATCAGGGGCCTATTTGATCCACTATAAGAATACAGATCACACTCCCTTAGCTTCTTCCCCAGCCAGTGTCCAGGAGAAGTGACAGCTGAAACCAGAAGTGGTAAAATCCTCACCGCTTCCCGAGTAGATCAGTGAATGGACGGTCTCTGGTCTCCTTCCTCTCTACCTGGTAACACCCACCATGTGGGTTCTGTTCCTGCAGGAGTGATAGTGGAACCCGGGAAACATGATTAGGGGGGGATCACCTCCAGGGGTCTGTACAGCCACTGCATCACTTCAATCTAAAAGTCAAAAGCTGAAAGGGAATGTATGTAAAGGCCCATATACAGGATACGAAAATCCACTGAAAAATTAGTACGATGAGCTGTTTGCC